>NW_020955586.1:96931-98840 GCF_003031625.1 Empidonax traillii
TGTCAGGACACTTCCACAGAAGGAGATCATACTTGTGTTATGTCCATCCAACTGTTCTGAAATGTAATGCTATTATTCTGTTGTGCCTTTATTTTTCCATGTAAAAGCAACTGCTGTAAGCTTTCTTTTTTTTTTTTTTTTACTAGGTTGATTTTTTTTTTTCTATCGGAAAAAAAATCCCCCACTTTTCATTGCCCAGCTGTTATTTCTGGATGCAGTCTGTGATCCAGGTATTTCAAAAACCAATTACCTCAAACCTCATGTTAAACAGTGTTGCTATCTGGATTCTCCTTGATACTACAATATTGTAACATACTGCAAACAGGAACCTTGCTACGTATGGGTGTTTATATATATGTATCAAATACATGTATACATGTATATATATATGATATATATATACACACATATGTCAACAGAAAGTGATCCCCAAGGACTGAAGGAAAAAAGCGAAACTTATTTTGTTTTCCAACACTGAAACCAAAAGGGCTTCTCTGAAGCTCTATAATGGCATTGTGCTGGATACTTGTGTAGAAAAAGTGTTCTCTAAAATGTGCTTCCTTTGTTAGCCTTTTATTTCAGTATTTTAATGGGGCAGATAATGTGAATAAAACACTATTTCTGCATTTTTTGGCCCATTTTGAAGCAGAGGCCTCTTAATCTTTCCAGGTGTTAAGAAGCAAAAACTCAGTGTATAACATTCCAGTAAGATTGGTATTGCAAAACTAAAACATGTTCTGGGAAGATTTTGTAGCTTTTGTTTCTGTGATGAGTAAAGCACTGGCCACACTTTATTCAGTTTTTCCACTGTTTTGATGAACTGAAGTTTAACCAGTAACCATCCTAATCAATTAAAATCCTAATTCAGTAGTTGCTGGCATGTTAGCATTGCCACCTCTGTTAAAAAACCAAAATAACCCCCCCAAAACAACCTAAACCAAAAATCTAGCCATGACAGAGGAGGAAGAGGAGGTTGGACCATCTCATAGCTCCTGAGGGTGGACTTAGCACCGGAGCAACTTTGAGTATAACAAAAATCATGTTGAAAAGACTTAGAACCTGTCTGGCCCTTTTCTTTTTCCAATTACCTTCTCTTGAGAGTCTTCTTGTAAAGTCAGACCTTCAACTACAGCAACTTCTTAGTGGTACTTTGCTGAAGAGAATTCTCTTCAGGCTGTATTTTCTGGGGGAAAATAAAAAGTGAGACCATTTTTTACATTAACATTTTACTCTGTGTGTTCCCCTCACAAATGTCTGTTTTTAAAAGATGTATCCATGTAGTTGATGCAACATTACAGCCTGTATTTTACTTGGACAACATAGTAGCTTTCCTTTCCAAATACTAATTAATTTGCTATTACTAGTAATTCATTTAATTACTGGTAATGAATGGCTAGTAATTAATTTACTATTTGTAAAGGAAAAAACCTAGATAGTTCCCTTTCCCCATTTTTTTCCCTTGACTGTCTAATGTTTCTATGGCTATTGATGGTTGATGATTATTATCTTTGGTAAATCAAAGTACTAGAATCTCCCAGGAGGAGGCATTTTGCAATGCTGCTGGCCTTCCAATGGAATAACTATGATGCAAAAGTTGATCTATTGGTGGATCAGGATTGAAGGAGGTGGTTACTGCAAACTAAGTAACATTCTTGGCCTCAATTCTATGCCATAAGCCCGCACAATGCCATTGTCAATCTGTTCAAACTCTCTGCTTACAAATTCTGCATGATCCTCGTGATAGAGTTGAAAGCCTGATCTTTCACCTGTTAATATTTTCACATTCATCCTTAAGTTTGACAAATTTTGTACTGTAAAGTTGACTTAAGTACAGTTTGATGTCAATTCTTGTGGAAAGAGCTTTCTGCATGTAACATTAGACGCATACAGTTAAACAACACAGCATAGT
>NW_020955586.1:99151-240921 GCF_003031625.1 Empidonax traillii
GTTCAAACTCTCTGCTTACGAATTCTGCATGATCCTCGTGATAGAGTTGAAAGCCTGATCTTTCACCTGTTAATATTTTCACATTCATCCTTAAGTTTGACAAATTTTGTACTGTAAAGTTGACTTAAGTACAGTTTGATGTCAATTCTTGTGGAAAGAGCTTTCTGCATGTAACATTAGACGCATACAGTTAAACAACACAGCATAGTACAAAAACTCACAAGAAAATGTTTTGGCACCAGCAGGAAGAAATCTCACCCTAACCATTTGTCATTTTAAACCATCCTATTGTAAGTTTTACCAGCTACTTCTAAATTTGTGCTTTATTTAAAGAAATAAAATAAAAATCCTAAGACTTGTCTAGCGTAGTGAAATATGTGTATATCAGTTTTAGGATAAATAGCTAAGTCTTATTACGCTGTGTTACTTAACTTGTATATATAGAGTATACATAAGAGTTTGCAGTAACCTGTTTCTCCAGGATTTCCAGTTTGAATGGATTTAAGCTCAAACTATGAGATTAAGTAAATGATTTAGAAGATTGCAGAATAAACTGAGTGTAAATTACAGGAAGCTCTATCAGATGGTGAAATAATTTTTAAAGAGTCTTTTGGTCCTTGGCTCAAATTCAATAAGTACTGTTTGTATACCAAGATATGTGAAATGTAAATGTTGTAGGTTATATTTCACTCTTGTAGCTATAAAAATGTAGAACAGAGATAGCTTGTACTACTGAGTTAACAAAAGTTATACTAAAGTATCCTGTTAAAGAAAAAAGTATACAGAGAGTTAAGCTCGTTGCTGTAACCCCTTTTGGATTGAAGTGTGCTGATTTTTCATATATGTATATTTTATATATATATTCTGCAGAAGTATGTATATATAAAATGTACATATAAAATGGCCTAATGCAGACATCCATTGTATTGCAGTTATGAAATGAAGACATTTTGGAAAGAACATTGTATCATAGTTCATGAATTTGCAGTGGATCTTTGTTCCTTTTTACTGTGGTATTTTAGAAATGAGTCTCAAGTTTGAAATTAGATCTGCCAAGTTGGAGTTTTGCTGCTTCAGCTTTGCACTGGGTGTCCGAATAAACCAGTATGAATGTAGTATTTGCCCTGTGTGAAGCAGTTACACCCCAACAGATAGGAGGAAAAAACCTAGAAAGAACTATTTCAAGTTTATCTTTTTGTATATGAAAATAAACGGTAAATTACAAATAACTGTTTCCCTCGTTGGTGTGATGTTAAAATCATTGTTATTTTACTGTCCTTGGCATCCTCCTTAGCTGGAGGATTTCCTTTTTCATAGAAGAATGGTTTAGGTGTTGAAATGGCATCTCTGCTATCCAAAATCCCTAACAAAACCTCTGTAGAGGCATAGCTGAAGCCTCTACTACCCATCACTTGCAAACATTCTCAAAGAGAAGAGGGAATTAGCTGAAATTCATAGAATCATAGGATGGTTTGGGTTAGAAGGGACCTGAAAGATCAGCTAGTTCCAGCCTTCCTGCCATGGGCAGGAACACCTTCCACTAGACCACGTTGCTCCAAGTTGCATCCAACCTGAGCTTGAACACTTCCAGGGATGATGCAGCCACAGCTTCTCTGGGCAGCCTGTGTCCTTTTGGTGTTATTATTTTATTAATATAAAATTCCTATGTCCTTTTGAGTGTGTTGCCTCTTTCTAGCACTGTGGTAACACTGCTTATCATTCCTAGCAAACAACTGTTCACACAGAGCATTATGTGCATGTTAAGCTGTATCAACAAAGCCCAGCAACGTAGCTGCAACTGCCAGAAACCAAAGGACCTGGGACAAGATTAATAATAATAATAACAAATAAAAAAAAATAAAGCCTGAGTTCCCAGCACTCAGAGCAACACACTGAGCTCTGAAATCCTCTCATGAGGTAAGAAGCGTGGTCAGACCTCTCCAGTCAAGCTTCCACCAACAAAAGGATGGCATAGCCATGCAGTCCTGATGTTCTGATGTTTTCAGTTGCTAAACTGGTCCTTTTTTTCTGAAAAAAAATGCCTCTGACTTGATGTTAGGTTGGAAAAGCTTGCAGTACAGTGGACAGGCATGAGGCAAGTATGAACATTACCAGCCGTCTGGGAGGGAAAATTATAGTAATTGGGCTGGTGGTTTTCCTGAAAGGAAGCCTGATGTAACATCACCCAACATTGACTTAACCCAACCCCATACCACCATCCTCAGCTGCTTGTTCAGCCTGGAGAAGAGAAGGCTCTGGGAGGTTCTTCTTGTGGCTTTTCATTACTTGAAGGGGGCTTGTAAGAAAGGTGGAGACAAACTTTTTTAGCAGTGCCTATTGCAATAGGACAAGGGAGAATGGTTTTAAACTAAAAGAGGGTTGATTTAGATTAGACATAAGGGATAAATGTTTTACAATGAAGGCAGTGAGGAATTGGCACAGGTTGCCCAGAGAGATGGTGGATGCCCACCCCTGGAAACATTCAAGATCACATTGGACTGGGCTCTCAGCAACCTGATCTGGTTGGAGTTATCCCTGTTCTTTGTAGGAGAGTTGAGCTATCACAGAATCACAGAATCCTTAAGTTGGAAGGGTCCAACCCCCCTGCCACGGCAGGGTCACCTGGAGCAGGTGATACAGGAACGTGTCGAGGTGGTTTTGGAATGACATTGGAAAGGAGACTCCACAAAACCTCCCTGAGCAGCCTGTTCCAGTGCTCTGACAGTGTCAACATAAAGAAGTTCTTCATGTTAAGGGGAAACTTCTTGTAGTTTAGCTTATGGCCACTGCTCCTCACTCCGTCCCTGGGCACCACTCAAAAGAGTCCAGCATCTTCTTGGTACTTGCCTTTGAGACATTTATATGCATTAATGAGATCCCCCTCAGTCTTCTCTAGACTGAGCAGGCCCCGCTCCCACAGTCTCTCCTCATATGAGAGACGAGCTTTTTCTTCTCTAGCTAAAGACTAAATGAGCTTTAAAGGTCTCTTCTAACCCAAACGATTCTACGGCCCTTCGGAGTTGGAGCACAGGGTGGCCATGCTGGACAGGGGTTAGTTCAGCCACCCCTCCACGGGCGCACCTTGTAATCTCCGTGGAGGGGGCTCATTCTTTAGTTTTATTTTTTTTTCCACAATTCTCGGTCCAATCTCTTCGATTCGGCTCGTTCCCCTCACGCCGCGTTCCCGCGCTGAGGCGGTACCGCCATGGCGGGGCCGAGAGGGGGCGCTGAGGGGACAGCGCCGCGCCCGCCCCTTCCCGCCCCCGCCGCCACCATGGCGGGCCTGCCCCGCCACCGCCGCTTCCTCGGCGGCTTCGTCTGCGGGGCCGCGGCCGGGGCCGCCGCGTCCTGCTGGGCTGCCTGGCGGCTCCTCCGCAGCCAGAGCCAGCCGGAGCCGAGCGCCGGGCGGGCCCTGGCAGAGGGTAAGCGCTGCGGGCCGCGGGGAGGCCCGGCGAGGCGGCACCGTGGTTCCGCCGGGCGGGAGAGGCGGCGGCGCCTCAGCGCGGTTCCGCTCCCTACGGCCCATCCTGGCCTTAAACCCTCTCCCTCCCCTTGCGAGTGTCTTCTTCCTCCCCTCGGAAGAGCCTTTTCCCTCCTGTCTCCATCCAGGGGTGCCCAAAGCGAACCGGGAGATCCGGGGGCGGGGGGGTGGTGGTCCCCCAGTACATGCGCCGGGCTGTGGGTGGAGGAGGTTATGTGGGGATGCTGGGCTGTAACTTATCATTGAAAGCCCTTCCCCCTGCAGTGCAGCTGCTCACGCCAAAGTGTTGGTGGCAGGAGAGAAAAGTGGGTCCGTCCAGGATGGCTACAAGCGTCCCCGGTTGCTGGGGGTGCGGAGCGCAGACCATTTTTTCCTGTATGATCTGACAACATCCCCACGGTGTATGCGTGCATATATATGAGTATATATAAATATATACACACACACATATATATTAAGTTTTAAACACACAATTCAGGTGATAACTAAACCTCAGCTACAGCTGCCCGGGATGAGCCAAGGCTTGTCCATCAGGTCTCTGCACCCGGGAGTTTGGGGGGTGCAGGTATGGGTGGGGATGTTGGGGGGCACCCGAGGGAGCAAATGGTTTTCTCTACAGCGTGAAAACTTTAAAACCCTACCAGAGCGTTGGAAAACACAGGAAGAATGGCTCTGAAAATGTGAGTTGCTGTTGGACAAATGGCTAGAGGGTGAGGAAGGCAGTAAGATGGATGTAAATATTCCTCCATGAGAGAAAATTGTTGCTTGCAAAAATTGTCTCAAAGTGAAGCTTCCGTCATTCAGCAGGGTATAAGTGTTCGCAGTGAGGGCAGGACTTGCTTTTACTCAACTCACACATCTCAGTTTGTGAGGCAGTGTTATTTCCAGCTCCAAAGGGTAAAGTATGCATGTTTGTAAGTCTTTAATGCCTGTTCTGTCTGTAAATATCCAATAGCTTTTATTCTGAGGGGCGGACTGATTGCTAGATATATGTATATTTGTGCAGGCATTACAGCAGTTGAGTTAGTCCTAGAGCTGAGGTCCTCATGTTAACACACAATGGAAACCAGAACTATTTTGGTAGATGAGAGTTTCAGTGGGGTAGTTCTCTTAATATTTTTTTTTAGGTCTTAATTGTGGCAGTAACCTCAAGTAATTCCCTGTACAGTATGTTTATGCCCACTGAGATGTTTTTCTTGCTATCTTGTTTCTGATTGTGTTTCTGATCATGTTTCATCTTTGGATGGCTGGTTTTTTTTTTTCTCCATAGAACCAGTAGAAGAGGCTCTGCTGGAAAGATATGGATTCCCTGAGGCTGGAACAGAAACCAGATGTTACACAAATCATGCTCTGTCTTATGACCAAGCAAAACGGGTGCCTAGATGGGTGATTGAACATATTTCAAAACACAAGACACTGGGTATGTAGGTGTTTATTTACTTGCACTTATGATGCCCAGAATGGGCCTTGCTGTTCACAGAAGGTGGACCCTGGAGCAGGCAGGGGGAAAAATCCTATAGTGATCTCTGGGTATGGATTTTTCCACCCATTCACAGTCCCACTGGGGGCAGCAGGCCTCTGGGTGGGTGTCAGCTTCATGCCATGAATTATTAAGGCTGTTGTTACCAGTGATTTAAGAGATCTGTCACTGCAGGTTGGCAGGGTTCTTCAGTATTATTCCTCTGCTTGGGACTAGTCTGGTATTGAATATACAACATCTGTAGTGAAGATACACTTGGTCCAAGGGCTGAATATGAAATGGAGAACTAGAGTTACCTTCTGTGAGAAATTTATGTTGTGAAACAGTCTGTAAGATCAGTACAGGTGTGTCAGTGTGAACACTCTAAAATTGTGCAGGAGGGAAGCTTAACTTACCTCTTTTTAAACATGAATGGAGAGAACATGAAACAATGAAAATAAACCTTCCATACATGATTCAGACCTGCAGAGTTGCTGGAGTGCATAGAAATGGCTCTTGCTTCCTTGGTTGGTGTAGATAGTCCTGAGGTCCAGTCTGTGTCAGTTTAGCTGCTGCCCCATATGTGGAGTCAGTGCCTTTTGTGGCCAGATCCCTTCATCTGCAGATCCTGGAGATTTGCTCAGGATGGGAAGAGAATGTTCATTGGTGAGATAAAAATGGAGCAAAGGGCATCAACAGTTGTAATTGTTCAGAGCTGCAGCCGTTATTTACTGTGGTGCAGTTCTGCATTATTTCCTGATGTGCATTATCTAATACTCTCTCCCCTATTCCTCATGCAAGACAGAGGCTCAGTGATTTTTTTGCTGTCAGTTGGTGAATGAAGTATGAGTGGTATACAGTCATAGTAAATTAAGTTTATAGCATTAGTTCAGTTTTTATAAGGCAGATTATTAGTGATGGAGGTAAGTGTGTAATTGTAAAATGTTTTATGAAAGCAATAGCCCTCTAAATATATCTTACTCACTGTCTTCAAATTACCTTTCAAAATTAAAAGCATGATCTTGAAAATATTATAACCAGCCCCTAAGTAGCATCATTGATTCCACTTCTTTCTGAGGAGAAAACAGTAATTCCAGGCTTACTTTCAAGTGGGCCTTAACAGCTGAATTTTTAAAATGTTTTCCAAATGACCAGATACAACTAAACTGCAAGTTGAAATTAAATATCTTGAGGCATTCAGCCGTGATTTCTGCCTGTAGCTACTCTAATTGAGATTTGAGGTGGAACTGTGTTGAAGGGGGAGGGTTGAAAGGACATAATGTAAAAACAGGTATATTTTATTGCTGAGTAAGAACTTAAATGTTTAAAAAACATGGTGCAAAGAAATCAGCATTACATATAAATGGTCTGTGCAGAACTGGTTACAGAAGAAATAAGCCTTTTTTATAAAAGCAGTGAACAGAGAAGAAACGAGGACAGATTTTTCCATCTTTCAAGTTTAATTGATAAATTGCACTTTTGTTTTAAATACTGAAAATCAGAATTCTTTTGTTTTGCACACTAATAAACTTGTCAGTGTTGCCTCCTGAGCACCAATCCTGAGCTGAAGTGTCATGTCACGTGCTTTACCATGAAAGAAAAGTGAAGCTTTTTCCTTCTACCTGCAGTGCAGAAAGATGCTCTGATCACCTCTTTGTTCTGGCCTTACCTCCCTGGACATACACACAGGTGGTCAGCAAAGAAAGGAAACTGCTTACAGGCATTGGTTTCCAAGGGGTGCCTTATCTATGTGCATGTTCCTTTTCCACCCTTTTCCTTCTTCCCTATGGTCCTTTCACATTCTTGTGTTCTTCTGAGAGCCTGCCCAGTAAAATGTGTCCCACACTTTGTTCTCAGTGCAGAGCACAAGGAAGCACAGGGTGCACATGTGCTCAGGGATAATATTGACGTGACAAAAAGTGGATGCAATCTGTGTGTGTGTGTGTGTTTACAGTCAGCTGTAGGGAAAAAAAAGTAATTTTAATAACTAGCTTAATTGATCACTACTGGAAGTTATTCCTTGCGTTGTATTTTTTATGGTTGAGGAGAAAAATACCCGATTTAGGTTTATGTGTGGAATACTTGAGTGTCAAGATATGACAGAATTAGATCCTTTTGCCTTGTGGTTATGTTGGTTTAATGATAACCATTCAGTGTGTTATTCCTCAGGCGATGCAGACCGAAGGCACTGTAAATTCAGACCAGATCCCAACATCCCTCTGATGTTTAGTGCTGCCAATGAAGACTACCTTGGGAGCGGATGGTCACGAGGCCACATGGCACCAGCGGGAGATAACAAATTTTCAACAGTAGGATTTTTGTTCTCCTTCTTTTTAATTTGTCTTTATCCACTGGAAAGGGTCAAAAGACCCTTGAAAGTAATGTGTAACGTTCCTTTTGCAGGTTTTTATGGTTTTTTTTTTTGGAGGTGGAACACGATCTCATTAGTGATGCGCAGACCTGGGTTTGAAGTTGCAAGGTCTGTTCCTGACTGAGCACTGTAGGATACTCTCACAGTCTCCTTCAGGCATCTAAACCAGGTGCATCCTCTGATGACATACCTCTCTTCATTAAATCACACACGAATTAGCTTGTTTGGCAGAGATGATGTGGTGTTAAGCAAGTCTTCTCAACCCCTTGTGTGTCACACTGTCTGCCTATGAAATGAAAATGACAACCTTCACCAAACAAACCTCCAAAGTGTTTTCAAAGCTCATTTAAAGGGAAATGGGGACAGTGACTTCGTTCCGCCCAACAGCTGCTGAGATGTTTGAGGCTGGATTGGGCAAAGCAAAGATGCTAAGCACTGTTCTGTATTGGCAGGGAGATTGCCTGGATGATTGAAAAGGCTTTTTCCTTTCTTGCAAAGTGTATGAGGTGAATTAGACCCTTCATTTGCCGTAGTTCTTCCAGTCTATAAAACGTCTTCACCTGCCATTTGTTTGAGCTGTAAGAGAAGCAAGCCCTAATGCCCCGGCTGACTTACAAAGCAGCCTTGAATTTATTGGATCCTCGTGTGAAGTGTGCCTAATGCAGCAATTTGTTAATTAAGAAGCAGTTGAAATTTGTATTTCTGCCAGGCAGAATGGAATTCAGTGGGGCAGAGTGACAGCACGGTGGCATGTGGTGAATGAAAGAACCAGTCCTTTTGTTCCTACTGGGAGTTTCTTGGTTGTTATTTATTTGTGATGTCTGGGGAATTTTTGCTGGTGATCTCCCTGTGCAGAGAGATCCTGGACATGGCTTGAAATGCAGTGTGATGATACAATCTTTCAAACACAGGATTGCAAAAATTTAATTTCACAGTTTATTTGGTGCAGGTAGTGTTTCCTCATTATCCTATTTAGAAGTAGTAGTATGTGAAAAATATTGGCAAGTACAGGACCTATGAAAAATCTGGGTTAAAATCTTAGGATTTTTTTCCCTATGTCTCTCTGCATATGCCTAGTTTTTTAAGCACCAGGTCCTTCACATCTGGAAGTATGTGAGCTTCTGTTCAGAGGTTTATGACACTTTAAAGATAAAATTAAGCTGATATGTAGGTATTTGACCGTTATGGTCTCATAAATCATTTCATTGCCTGCATATTCTGTATTTGTAAAATATCGTTGAGTATTTTTAATAAAGAAAACCTTTTCTTGTAAGGGAAAGACGAATTTAGTTATTAGGCAGTGAAATAAATGAAAAGCATGGGTGAAAGCATCCTTCCCATTCAAAAAGAAGAATTGCTGGTTGCTTTCAAAGACATTGCAGAACTGATACTGGGTGACATCGTAATTCCTCTACCTCTAAAATTAGAAGTTCTCATGCTGTTTCTGCCAAGGAAAAAAAAGCAGATAATTTTGCGAGGTTTCACCTTAGTTATGCACCTCTTAATCCAAAATAGTTTTGCAGGTGCTCCGACTTAGGTTTTATCTGACCTTTTGTGTTAATAAATGTTTAAAACTAAACTAGAAATGGGATTCTGATCCAAAGACTATTACAGTGTGTTTTCAGCCCATAAATGTTTCAATGAAATTGTATTATTTTCTTTCTCTGCACAGAGAGCTATGGCTGAAACATTTTATCTCTCTAACATCGTGCCTCAGAATTATGAAAATAATGCTGGATTTTGGAACAGGTGAGAAATTACTTGTAAGTAAACCAAATGAAAAATACCAGGCAGCAGCATAAATCAAAAATGCTTTATTTATAAAGCTTCTTCACATCCAAGTATTCTAGAGCACATTATGGGCTACCTGTAGAGCTCATAGGAACTTCCTCTGAAATGAAGGGCAGCTCAGTCCTCACAGTGCAAGAACAGTACGATGACTATTTAGTTTTTTATCCAGTCAAACTGTAGAAGTCATTTATTTAGAATAGCTAAAATGACTTCTTCTGGCTGATGTGGGTGAAAGTACCAGGCATAATGTCCCTCTCCTTAAGGAGGATTCAGTAGAAGCAAGGAAAGGGTTTAGATCTTCCTCAAAAAACTGCTTCCAGTGTGAGAGTGTTCAGATCTCTGTGTGTGGACGTTGCTTCGCTTTGAATCAGAGAACTGAGCACTCCCCACTGAGTTACCACCACTTCAGGTCTTAAATGTCTCTTTAGGTGCTGGCTTCCAAGTAGCAGCCAGGCAGGTTCTCTGTCACTTGTGAGCACTGACTGGATCGAATCTGAGGTTCAGGGCGTGCCTGATAAATTTAAACTTTCTTCCCGTAAGGTTTTTTTTACTCTTTCCTTGCTTTGAGCAGAGGAAAACATAATAAAAGTAGCATTTTCCCTGTGCTTCTTGCGTAGGACTTACAGAATGTGAAGGCTCAGAAACAGGAGGGGAAAATGATGAATTTCTCAAGGTTCAGTCAGGAGAGGGTCAGCAAAATTATGTAGAGTGTTGCACTAAAGATCCATCAAAACTGCATCATCATTCAGCTCCACACTACTTACCTGTTTTGCAAGACTGCATATAAAATCATACAAGGCATTGAGTAAGGTTATATTATAGACAAATAAAATGCCATAACTTTAAGAGTTTGTTTGTTTCTTATTTTAGTAACTCAAGTATTTGAGCATAAATATTCCTTATACCAAAGCTGAGCATTTGAACCAATTAAAGGTGGGAAACCATCTTTATTTCCCTAAAGCAGGATCTCTGCTGGAGTGTGATGGAAAATTTCCCCTCACACTATCAGCCTTGCAATTTAAGCAGCTATTACCACTTTTTCCCACCCCAGCACCCTGTTGCCAGAGTTTAAATACGTGAACAAGGCAGTAGTGCCGCTTTTTTTGTCAGTCATTTCACATGTTGTGTCCTTTCTTGGCTTCGGTACTCTCTTGTTTTAGTTGTTTGCTTCTTGAATTTTCTTCTGAGGTGCAGGTAGACAACTCAGCTTAGTCAGTTTAAGTGTTTGTTGTTTTCTGAAGGGGCGTTTGCCCTCCAGCCTGGTGTTTTTGATGCTTTCCCAGTTCCAGGTCTGGTTCCAGCTGACTGTGGTGAGTCAGTTCCGTTTGCCAGCCCAGTTAAATTGATTGTCATTTTGTTCTGCTTGGTTATCTAATCTTTCCAGATTAGAAGATTGGATCAACTGACGAGATGAGTGCAAGAACCAACATGGAAGGTGGATTAGGACTGGTCAGCTGGGACAGACAAGGGAAACAGTGGGAAAGGGGAGACAGGAGGGAAACAGTGGGAAAGGGGAGACAGGAGTGTATCTTGCAGCAAGCTATTAGATAGTAAGCTGTTAGATGGGCTCAGTGGTGTGGTCTAAGTGCACCTTAGAATTCCTCATTCTCTTCCAACCACTATGCATGCTTCTGTCTTTCCTGATGTTTGACTGTCGTTTTCTGTCTTGTGAGTGTGATTTCATGGTCACTGTAATCTGACCTCTGTCCCTGCTGCCACCAAAAGCAGTTTTCTCCCTAGCTGCATTTATTCCCATTCTTTCCTTTTGCCAGTTGGTGTTTGTGTTTCACTGCTGTGAGACAGCCTGAGGAGCTGAGCTGCTTGGAAGCAGAGCTGGTGACAGCAGGAAAAAAAATTAGTTTGTTAATGTTTTGCTGTATCACATGAAGAAAGGGCTCCTTCCTGCTCATTCTCATTTGTGGGGCTCATTCTTGCTAATTTGATTTGTGTGAGCTGATTTAACTCACTAACCCAGCACAAAAAAAGGAAATACTGGTTTTGTTCAGGGTTGTTGACAGACAAAGAGCGCTAAAGTGGCCCAAGGGAGAGGTATGAGGAACAGGGATGAGACAGAGAAGGGGATGAAACAGGCCTCTTTCAGAGGCAGCCAGATTAGCTGGGTTTATCTGTCTGATATTCTGGTCTGTTTGTCCATTTGTGTGAAGTGCAGCTCTCAACTTTGTAGAGGACCAGTGGGTGCTCATTGTGATTTCTGTAACAGTTAGGGTATTAGATCAATGGCAGGCTATAATCATAGCCTGATTCATCACCCAGAATGGTTTGAGTTGGAAGGGACCTTAAGGATCATCTAGTTCCAATCCCTGTACCATGGGCAGGGACACCTTCCACTAGACCAGATTGCTCCAAGCCCTGTCCAACCTGGCCTTGTTAATATTTTGTTTTATATAAAATGGGCACAATCCAGAACTTCCTTATTTGAGAAATGTTATATGCTGTAAACCGAATGGATTAGTTTAAAAAATAAAAATAATGGTATATTTCTGGAGGTATTACTTCATTTTTGAACAGTTTTATATGTAATAAAAAACTAGACTTAGGGGGAATGGCACACAGAAACTTTCCCCAGTACTTTGAGCTATGGAAAGAGCTGGGTCCTGCAGGGCATTGATTCCTTGGGGAGAAACGTACAAATCCAATAATGTAAAGTCTCTCAAAGCAAGAACACCAAAACCTGCTGTTTAAAACAATTTTATTTTACTAATCCCAAGTGACCACCAGCAGTATATTTCTAGTGTCAGGTGTGGGAGTAAGTAGAGAACTCAGCTGTTCAGACAGGTGGTAAGGCTGCAGAAACCATTTTCGGATGTGTGCAGTAACACATGTCTGTGAATAAGTGAACTTGGCATAAGTGGGCAGCATAAGTTGGGCCTGAATTTTTAACCTTCTTTGGCTTGGGAATCAGTCATGTGAAAAATGCTCCCTAACTTTTCAGTAGCTCATCCTTCCCTTCACAATATGTCTCAAAGATTATTATGTCAGGTTTTCCCAGCTGACTTTTCCTTGTCTGTTCCAGAATGGAAATGTATTGTCGGGAACTGACTGAGAGATTTGAGGATGTTTGGGTGGTTTCTGGACCTCTGACCTTGCCTCAGACAAGTGATGATGGAAAGAAGAGTGTTACTTATCAGGTATGTATATATGTTGCTGAGCTAATAGTGCAATGGTAATGATTTATTCATTTAAAATTGATATTATAGCTTGATAAAACAAAATTGAACATCTTAGTACATGCAGAATGTTCAGTATCAGTTTGGACGAGATCAGCAGAAATGTTACATCTTTCCTATACATGAAAAAGTATAATTTAAAAATAATTTGTTTTATTTACAGAGACATCTGTTTCATGTCTGGTAATAGTCTGCAGTAAAACTGTTTTCTGACTTGTATAATTCGTGGCAGTATCTAAGCAGAGAGTTAGTTACTGATGTTCAGGCATCTATTCAATCATTTATTTCTTGATGTGCTTTAGAAATAGTACACTGCAAAGGTAGTGTGGGTTTCTAAAAACTGTGCAGGGTATTGGAATGCCTGTGCTCCTTTAATTTCCTGAGCACTTGTTTGGTGATATCCCATAGGCAGCACCTGGGTAGGCCTTGCAACTGAGATTCTGTGCATGCCAGAGTTAGCTGGAAGACGTCATTCAAGTTCAGTAGGTTTTAGGTGAATGCAGTCTAATCACTGGTCCATGGTACTGATAACCCCCCTTCTTTTAGTCCCTTATTTTTATTACCTGTTTAAAATACTCTGAAGATTTAAGATTGATCGTGCACAGTCTCTAGAAAGCCATCAGTAATAGACAGATAAGAAAGGCTATCACGTTGAAAGGTGAATTTATTATTTGTACTCTGACTTACTCTTTGTAGGCTTGTGTTTAGACATCTGTATGGTCTAAGTGTGGTAAGTTATTCAGGGGAGTGTTACCTTCTGCCCCACTGCAATGAGACGTAATTGCTGTTTTCAGTTGCTGGATGGAAGCTGTCATAATGCAAATAATAAATGCTGTATTTTGCACCTCTTGAAAAAAACACTTTTCCATGACAATAAATACTGGGATCAACTGCAGCTCCAGCTTGTGAGTGATTCAACTGTCCAACTTGTTCTCAGGAGCAGTGGATGAGCTTCCTGTAACAAGCCTCTGTTTCAAAGGGTTATGAGAGACACAAAAGAGAGAGATGTTCAGCTTTCAACAGTGGCTTGTTTAGTGGTAAGATTTAGGCACTATTGCTGCATTATAAATACACAGCTGATTTCCATTTGATTGAACTTGGAACTCAGTCATGATAAAACGTGATTTTTCCTGTTTCCTTTTACCTTTTTTACTTCTTGAAAAACTGTCCCTTATGTCCCCACCCACACATGTCAAACCTCGACTGTGACAAAATCAC
The DNA here is from genome assembly GCF_003031625.1 of Empidonax traillii. NCBI lineage: Eukaryota > Metazoa > Chordata > Aves > Passeriformes > Tyrannidae > Empidonax > Empidonax traillii. Next base: position 112,660 of record NW_020955586.1, read on the forward strand.
AGCTTTGGGTTTGTTTTTGTTTCTTTTACCAGACAGTCATATGTTATGCATATGAAAATGCAGTAATAGTAATTTATCTTTTCTCATGTTCAGTGGCAGTTCCAAATTTCACCTCTCACCACATCGTTGTGAGGAAGGGAACAACTGTGCTCATTTCCAAGGGGATGAATAAGCCATGGTTAAGGGATACAATCAATGTCACATGATAAGTTGGCGACAAGGCCAGCATTAGAGGGGCAGTCATTCCATGACACCCAAAGGGAGAGTGCTCACTTCACCATTTCCCATTATTCTTTCCAGGCCTTTTTCTGCCTTTCTCTTTTCTTTCCCTTTTTTTGACTGTCAGATCCTACCACAAAGTGCTGAATTACCCAGTACAACAGGAAACCACTCATACTGGGTTTACTGGGCTTGTTTTATGCTACTGTAGAAAGACAGAGGCAGCACACAGAGTAGTCCAGTGCTTCCTGGTGACTGCATGAGATATGTGCAAAAACACATAGCTAGGAGCAGGGGGGAGATGTTCCCTCTCAACAGTTTTCAACTGAGCATTTGACTCACTGTCATGCAGAATGGTACTGAGTTCTCCAGGCTTGCACAGAGCTTGCTGGAACTCACTTCCTTTTAGCTGTCGGGATATTGCATCTATTTGTCATCTTTAAAAATATATATTCGTCTTACATAGCAAAGAATTAAAAATCCTGAGCTGACTTGAACATTTTATTAGTGGAAATCATTTCCAGGAAGAAGCTGAATCATCTATCAACTGCACCTATCAACAGCTTCACTTTAATCTTGGTCACCTTTTTCTCGTTTTTCTCTAGAGAAAGTATTTACTTAGAAGAGAAAGATTACATTTTCTGAAAAATGATTGTCACTCTCCGTTCTGGTTCTGAAATATAAATTTCAGTATTCCACAGGTAAAAATGAGAGCAGGCAGGGTTTTTTTTTGTGCATTACTGTCTTTATTCAAAATAACTTCATACCAGGATAGGGTGATGAAATAATAGTGGCACAAAATGTCCATACTGCTTTGATTATCATATTGTTCTGGTTTTGTCTGTTGCCAAGATGTCTTCATTGTCTTTGGGCTTGATGACAACACTGGTTAAAAGACTAGTTTAATCAGTTTTGGTCTTAGTATAAACTAGGAAGTGAAGTTCAATGTTAGATGCAAACTAGTGGAATTGTGGTGTTCATGTTTGCATGTCACCATTTGGCCACATTCATAAATCCTTTTACTCGGTTTCCTACAATGAGATTCATAAAGTGGATTAATTTTTATTTAAACTGCATTTAAGTACAGGTGGGAAAAGTAAAATACTAATTTTGTGGTGCTTTTGTTTGATTTGGATCCTCTTTGGCTATGCTCCCAAGTCTAATTAAATACAGGCTGAGATTTTTTTTTTTATTATTATTTTGAAATGTCTGTATGGCTTAAGTTCTTGTGCTTTCCATTGTAGTTGTACTCTGGGGAGAGAGAGACTTCAGAGTAGACTGCTGTGTTGGGTTTTTTGGGGGTTTTTTTGGGTTTGTTTGGTTTTTTTTTTCCTTTCATCAACACATGCACTTAGAAGAGGGAACACAGCATGTCAAAGCACTGGAGAGAAGTTCTTTTCAGGCACCGTGGATATAGTGGCAGTCATTGCTATTGATTTTGGTAGTCTGGGATGCTACCCCTAACCCAGGAACACTGAGGGTTGTGAAGGAAAGGTATCTCTCAGCTCTCTTTCAGAGTGAACTCTGCCAGGTTCACACAAGTGACTTCGAAATGGAAGGATTTCGATCCTCATTGTCTGGGCTTGTGAAGCTGATGTGAGAAGATGTCCCTTTTCTCTGTGTGTGCTGTCCAAGGAGAGGTGCTGGAACTCACAGCCTGTAGTCTGGCAATGAGACCGTTAAGGCTGAGCTCCTTTCTGATATTTTTATTCTCTCAGACTAGAACTGTGAAAAAAAAAAATCAAAAACACATAAGTGCTCCAGTGAATGTGCCTGCACTGATTTGTTTTCAGAGCCTCTTCTCTTCTTAGTTTCCTTGTTTTTGGCTAAAGGAGCGGTGAAATCTGTATCTGTGGTTTTACATGCTGGTGTTTTTCTAATCAGGCATCCAAAAAGGTTATTTTTAGATCACTATAGAGGAAAAACAGAGCACTGGTCATGGCTTTGTTCCCAGTTCCTGCTTGGACTCTGGTACCATTTGGTCTTTAATTCCAGAAAGGGAATTAACCTTGAACTCCTTAGATGCCAGCATTGTTCTATCTCTTGGCTGAACTTGCTTTATCCTCAGATATGTTCTGTCATTTCATCTGTCTCCAGTGGAGGTTTTTATTGCAAAGAGTAGATTGATGACTGTGCTGGGTATCTGAAAAACATATTTTGAGAATATATGTAAAATAGAATGCCAACAGGAAAAACCTGTTCTGTGTCATTGGAGAGGCAGATGCAGGTTTTTCATCTTTGTCCAGATCAAATCGAAATGACATTGTCTTGTTTTATACATTCCTGCTCTCCAGTGACTGCCACTTTAGTGATTTTCCTCTCTCAGCAGATTTGGAGTTTGAAATACAAATTTTGCAGTAATTCAGCTATATCACGCTCAGTTCTCCACCCTTCCTATTCCCAATGCCATAGTAGTAAATACTAATTTAAGAGGAATCAGCTGTGGTTGGCAAAGAACATTTTCCTTGTTATTTGAAGAAGACATTCGAATGTACTTTTTACTGATTTTTTTTTTTAATTTTTAATTTTCCAAACTGAATGATGAGGCTGGGCCAGAGATGCACAATAGCTGGGCCAAAAGATGCAGCTACTGGTCCTCTACATCTCTTACAAATAACTGGGAAAAAAATTGCACTTATATTGCAAATATAAGATGGTACTTTATGGTTTTCCCCAGTCAACTTTCAGAATTAGTAGAGGTTGTCTCCTAGCAAGATACCATTGGGAAAGGAATCCTTATTAAAGGAGGAAATAAACCCGGGAACTATTACTTGTTTGTTGGCTGCTGCAAGTGGTCTCATGGCTTCCCTGGTACCTATTGGATCTAAGGTCCATTATACACGTCCCATAAACTTTGTGCAAAGGGCTCATCTTGGATCAGCTGCTGGAAATGACCAGGGCTCTTGTCAGCACTAAATAAGGTACAAATGAATGTAACAGATAGTGGGTTAAGACTGGAGGAGAAACACCGAAGTTGCAGGATAGAGTAATGGAATTGCTTTTATTTAGCATTGTACCCATCCCAAAGGTTATGATGTTATAGGGAGAGGGGTGTTAGGGATTGTGGCGGATTCAGTGTTAAGTAAGCTAAATGGATTCTGTGGAAGCAGTAGTCTGTCATCGTGTAAATGCAGTTTATTATATACATAATGTGTATACACACCCTCTTTATTAAGGAAAAATAAAAAGGGAGGTGGAGTGTCTATCTTTTAATGCCATAACTGTGTATTCAGGAACAGTTTGGTTTTTTACCATCTCTTATTTATTTTTTTTCTTTCCTTTTTAGTTTGCCAAATGATTTGGCAATAGCAATCAGACCACCAGCCATAACAAATTAAATTTTTCTGAAGTACGTACATTTGCATTTTAGAGTGCTTGTCTCTGCAGATTGTTACTATGAATTTTATCTGTAGTGTTTTCTGTTTTCTGTATTGCTAGGTCTGCCTTCACACCCCTCAGTTCTACTCAATGCCATCTGACAGAGTTTCCTCAAATATTGGGGGGAAAACATTGTTAAAAGAATCAGTGCTGCCTAACACAAATCCAGAAGGAAGTGGAGTGAAGGCAGTTAATGCTGTCACAATGATCAAGTAAATAAATAGCGAAGGGAATTGTTTGTACTGCCAGAAAGTCTGTTTCTACACAGAATGTGGTATCAAATTGTACTAAAGCTCTGGGTTGTCAAACCTGGGATCGTATCAGCAGGAATAATGTTGTTTCTACAATAGAAGACTTGATGGGCCTTGGTCAGTATCATGCTTCAAGTTACAGCTATAACAAAAGGAATGGTTGTTCAGAGAAAGTCGCAGTCTTACTTTGAGTGACAGGAATGACGTCCTTGAATTCTGTCCTCCAAGAAATGTGATAGAAGTGTTAATTTTGTTACTGCCAGATGCAGTTGGAAGTACTGTATCACAGAGAAGTGTTTGTGCTTGTTTTCACTCATTTGTGTTTGCAGTGTGGCTCTGTCTGAACTCGGGTTAGGACTTCACAGAGAGAGAAAAAAATGGTTACTGGAGTGTCAAGGGAATTTCTGGAGCTGTCATTTTAAAGTGTTTGATGATGGTACCCTTTGATGCAAGGACTCTTCAGTGTGTGCTGGCATTTAAGGCATGATTGAATGTGATTTCTGTTTACCAGGTTCTAAGAGAATTGTGGATAATTGACAATCCAGAGCTGTCTCTGGCTGATGAAGGGCTCGTTAGTCCCTTCTGCTAATTCTCTGCACAGTTGATTTTCAGTTTCTAGTCACTAGGTGGCAAAGTACCACTTTGGGATTCACGAGTCCCTTTAAAAACGATCTGTAGCCTTTCAGAAGAAGATAATTTTCTTACCACTCTGGGAAGCTGTAACCAGCCCAGTGTAAAATGAAAATACGATAACATTTGTGTGTGTTAAAAATTTCCTGTAATAGTAACACTCTGTTTTCTTCTCGTGTAATTTCAACTCCTCTGCCATTATACTTCATATATTCCTTTTCTCCCGTTCCTGTAAGAATGGAGTTTTCCATCTCACAAACTCCAAACTGACTTTTTTAGGGACTGCTTTGTCCTGTATTTATCTGACTGTGACCATGAAAGTGGCATTGGTTAATCCAGATGCTTAAATTTACCCTAGATGCCTTTAGCAAATGTCTTCATTATATACTGTGATATTTTATAAACTGCAACCAAGAACAGAATTTTTGCCAAAATTGTGGGGAAAGCCAAACCTAAAAGCCAAACCTAAGACCAGTCCCCATCCAGTGACCAAATTTATCAAAGCTCACTGAAATCTTACTGTTTTAAGTAATCATGTTATTTCTGCCCTTCTCTGCCCCCGTGAGCTCTGTAAGTTTGTATCATAACTGCTTCCCAACATGTTTGTTGTTTTAGCAATATGTAAACATCTCTAAATGTCAGGAATTGCACACATTTTAATGGCCTGTCCTCATGACAGCTGTCCACGTTTAATTGGGCCTTGAGAAGAATAAAAAATTGATACACACTTGTGAAATGCCAATAACAATGTCAATAACAAGAGAAAAATAATAAACACCGTTCTGACAATGACTTTATAATAATGCTGCTCTATTAGATGACACCAGTTCAGTTGTAGGGCTTCAGCCAGTACCAGATCACCAACGAAACAAAGCAAAATTAAGAGGAACAAGCAGCTGCAAAAAGTTAGGGCAATGCACATTTTTACATTGAACTGATACAGACAGCAAAGTGTCTGAAATTTCACACTGGTTTCCTAAATGATGATGGGAAAGCAATATATTTAATGCTATAAAAAGAAGGCTTTCAGCTTGAGTGCTTTTTCTTTTCTCGTGTTATGAGGCTGTTGAAAATTTGAAAGATGAAGCAAAATTTTATAGCAATAGCGAAACAGAAATTTTCAAATGATTGCAGAAAAATTTGTCTTGTGGCCTGTTACCAACATGATGTGAAAGCATGTGGGGCAGCAGTGATTTCAACAGGCCATTGCTGTAGTTTCTTGCTTGTCATAGTCCAAAAAATTTCTTTTGGAATCAGAGATACTATTAAAAACTGCTGCTCTTCTCCAGCTGGGACAGAGAGCTGTTTCAAGCATTGATTGCTGGAAGATCATCTGCTGCCTGTGGATAGACAAGCACAAATCAAAGTCAACATCTGTGCGTGGATAATCTTAACCCATTTTCCATTCTGTTACAATAGGAGCATATGCTCTCTGCCTCTGTTAGGCAGGCACTGAGATAAATGGGATGGTGTAGATCCAAACAGTGATTCAGGCTGCTGAAGTTAGGGAGGAAAATCCTCTAGGTGGCAATAGGAAATGGGATTGTGGAGTTTGTTTTTGCTACCTATTGCTTCTGTTCCAGTCTTCACTTTTGCAGAATCACACTTCACTTCTTTCCCTGGCAGTTGAGCTGGAGGGGGAAGAAGGGGAGCAACTCTATGAAAACTTTTATCTCCAGATTCTCTAGTTCTCTATATACTCCCATAAAAAAGCAGACTGTGATATATTATAGAGAGTAATGATGGAAATATTTTGGTGTGCTCCAGAACTGCATTTCCTTTTCTAACAGAAATCATTAGGTCACAATGACTTCATAAAGTGCTGATGATGCACCCTGTGCATGGTTCACGTAAGTGTTAAACAGCAGAAAAAAAACCCGTATTTATTCTTGGTTATGCATATTTACTCTGTCAGAGAAATCAGGGACTGTCCTTTGATAGTGTTCTCCTCCAGGAGGATTACCTGGGGATAGAAATTTTATGCCCTGTTTTAAGGAAGGAAAGGACACCTGTGGACTGGCTGTTTGGGAGGGTGAAGTTGATTTTAATCACTTTAACATATTAACACTCAGTGAAGTAATTGCAGTAGTAGTTTACTACTGTTCAGAGAACTGGTATAAAGACTGTGCACTGCTTAAATTTTATTGAAATTCTCAAAAGAGAGCTTACGTGGAACTGAAGTGGTACATAAATTACATGTCTGACCATTGCCTGGATGGAGTTGAATTTAGAGTTACATTTCTCAAAAGGCCAACCCTTCCTTCAGTTTGAACTAGCGCTCGTTTTCTTTCTTCCCTTCCCTCCTTTGTAGGTGCAGATACTATGAATAAATGTGCATTATTTTGCATAGAATATATATATTTGCATAATATTACATAAGCACAGGGCCTGTTTTCCCTTAACACCCACTTCAGGCATTCAGCATTTCCATCTCATACCTCAGTGTTCTGTGTGCAGCTCTATTCATTCCCCAGCCTCTCTATCCACCCACTCAGCCCTCAGACTCAATCCCCAGTTCCCTCTGCTTGCTCACTCCACACAAATTCACCTGTTTGTTTTACATATGCCATTTACCCCCTAATTGGAGATACAGCTCCATCTGCGTGCTCGCCCTTCTTCTGGTCTTTTATCCACCAACCTGAGGATGCTGGGACGTGGATGCGTGTGTGGGAGGTGTTGAGAGGAGGGGGGGAGCTGAGCTAAGGAGGACCTGTATTTATATGTATATGTATGTATTTGGGGGGAAAAAGTATGCGAAGAGGCCTGGAAAAGGCCATCCTGCTCAGGAATGCTGCAGGTCAGGAGATTGTTGGCCCAGGATGAAGCCCAGGACTGGGGTTTAATCTCACTGCTGCCTTCTCTCAGGAGGCCACAGCCCTTTCAGGGAGCTCTGGAGCTGAGCACAGACTCTTCCTCCTCTTCCTCCCCACCCTAGGAGTGTGCAGGAGGTGGGAATGCAGTGCGGGCTCGGGAAGTACCCTGCTCCAGGGGAGAAAAGCAGCTCCAGCCTTCTGCCTGTGGCAGTGTCATCACTGGAGCACTTGAAATATGAACTCCCTCCTGTCCCCCTCAGGGATTTTCAGGCTTCTTAGCTCCCTCCCCAGTTCAAGTGCCACTGATCTCAGATAGGTTAAACTCCCAACACTATTTTTTAATTCACTTTTAACTCACCAGGTACAACAGTTATGTTGCAGTGTCGGGTTTAGTGTGCTTCAGAATTACCTGTGCATCAGTCATTTTTGATTATTTATGCTGTTCATCCTGAGGAGCTGTAACCCTGGATTCACCCACATGGAATGCTAAATGCAAAGAGCTTTGACACTCAGGAGCTCTAATTTCCCCATCAAGACACCTGTCATCGTTGAAAGGGAAGGTAGAGTTGACATAACCAGTTTCAATGACTGTTTGATGTCTAGACAGTGTCATTTGGGAGAAGGTTGGTGGCATAAGCAAGACCATTTTTGGAAAAAAAAAAAAACAAAAACAAAAACCCAAAAGGCAAAAAGCTCAGAAAAAGTTTATACTACAGCAAAGCCATTAAATAGCCTAGTTTATGGAAGGGGAGGAAAATATTTTGGAACACAGTAAAGAAATCTAAGAGCCCATGTTTTCCAGAAGCAGTAGTAATGTTTCTACTATGTTGTTGCACAAAACATTAAAAAACTTTATCAGAGGTTTCCATTTTTCCTGAAGGTTCTTTCTCTAGTTTTGGTCTAACCAGGAAGACTTAAAGAGCAGTCACTTAAAAAACTGGCAAGAGAGGTAGAAGACACAATTCAAACACTGAAAGAATTCATAACTGCAGTTAGTTAACTACTGAAACAGATTAATGTGATCCTTGGATCAGTTGCCACAGGCGAAGTTTAGTTTTAAAAACACATTTGCTTTTGCAGAAGGGCTGAAAACTCAGAATAAAGTATCTGTAGGAAGTGTGTGTTATGTGATTGAGTTGTACTGAATAAATGAATGGACAAGGCATGTCTGAACTGATAACACTGGATTAGTTTGTAAAATACTTTCAATTAATGTGATCAGTTGTGGCAGCATAATAAATACCTGCTTTCCCTGAAATTGTGTTTTAACTGTGTCTAACAAAAGCTGTCCAAAAAATCAAAACAAGCAGTCTCTGATTTTGCAGGTATTGCAAATTCTGGAAATGGTACCGAATTGCTGGATTTTATGTATAAAATTAAATGCCTTTGTAGTTTTGTGAGACATCTACATCTTTTTCTTCTGTTGCCATTAGAATAAAAATACAAATTTGAGCAGCCTGCTTATAGAAGGGTTAGGCCAAACTCAGGTTTTCCATGTGTGAACTTGTTACACTCTGTTAATGTGACAGATTCAGTTCAGCAACAGTGAATTAAAAAAAAAAAAGCCTGATACAGTGTGTGCACGAGCATCTCTTTTTGACTCCTAGAAAGAATGTGTTTGTCAGCAATAGGTGTATTCCCTTGGACTTATCCCTGCCACAGGGTGGGAGATATACTGTGTACATGTGTGTGTGAGCTTTTGGTGGATTTTATGGTAAGTCAGAGTCCCAAACCTCCACTCTTGGGGCTTCACTTTAATTCCTGGATTGTGGTCTGAGCAACACAGGGTAAAACCCAAAATGTACAAGCTCTTAAGTTAAGTCATAGTGAATGTTTAGAAGAAATCAGTGCTTTTTCTTTGGGTGCTTCTCTTCCAAGAAGATACTGAGTCACTGAGGGTACTTCATGTGTGCATAATAGAGATAGAAAAATATAACTGGCAGAAAGTAAAACAAAAGTTCCTGATCTGACACTTCCAAAGCATGCAGGTTTTAATATGCATTTCACATCAACTCTATAATAAGTTATTATAGTTATAAAAAGGAGAGAGGCTCCAGAGAGAGGTGTAGATGTGGTGCTTAGGGACGTGGTTTAGTGGTGGACTTGGCGGTGCTGGGTTAATGGTTTGGCTTGATAATTTTAAAGGTGTTTTCCAGCCTAAACAATTCTATGATTCTGTGATCTGCATTTGTAACACACCTTTCCTTTTGCCAGGTAATTGGAAAGGATGATGTAGCTGTACCATCCCATCTCTACAAGGTGATCCTCGCCAGACGAAGCAGGACCTCAGCAGAGCCCTTGGTGCTGGGGGCTTTTGTGGTGCCAAACGATCCCATAGGCTTCAGCCACCAGCTGACTGACTTCCAAGTGAATGTTGAAGACCTGGAAAAAATGTCAGGTTTAGTTTTCTTCCCCCAGGTGGACAAAACCAAAGATGTTAAAAATATCTGTGAAGTGGATACCTGTAAACTGATGGGCTTCAAGGAATTCACGTTGTACATCACCGCTCGGAAAGTGCGGAGTGCCCGTACCTTGCACCGGCTGGAGAAAGCCATGTCAGAGTTACAGGAGACAGGGATTGAGCCTGATGAGTACCTGCTAAAGCTTTACAAGAAGAAGGAAGAAGAACTGCTGCAGGAAAAACAAGGAGCAGCTAGAGAGGGGAAAGCTGGCTAAGTACGTGTTTGGGAAGATGTTTGGGGTTTTGTACTTTGAAAGGGGAACTGAAGGCAAACACGAAGACAAGGGCTCCTTGAATCATCCTTTATTTGGGTTGTGAAAACAATAAAGAAATATCTGGAAGCTGATGGGTTTGGAATAATGTTCATTCTTGTGTAAAATTATGCACACATGGGGTTTGCTGCACTACTTAGATATGGGAAGTGTAAACAACCCCTTTCTGGCGTGAGTAGATCACTGAACCTCCAGGAAAGGCTTTGTGCTATTTTCCAACTGAGACGTCAGACTTGGGGTTTGTGTGGAATCCCTTCTAGGAATATCACAAAAATAGACAGTAGACACCTTGGGAGTACAACTGGAACATATTTAAATGTAATTCCGCCCGCAAATTTCTTTCACTGCGATGCTGCAAAAGCAATGGTACTTTCTGGAATTTTTTCAAAATAAATTAATTTAGAAATACTTCATTTAACTCTCTTTTATCGGAGACCTGTAAGATGTAATCTGGATCATTTATGGTCTTCACTTAGTTATGTTCACCAAAACCTCTCCTGACCTTGTGTGCTGTGGATACTTTAACATGTCAGTAGCTGTCAGCTGGTGTCATTTGCGGCAAACTTCTCCCATTTCTGTATAATTCTGCAATTTTTTGTGAAAAACCCAATAGAGCTAGAGTTTACACCAGATGCTACTAGTGTAGATCGGGTCTTCATGAATTTGTGTAAGCTTAATGTTTCATTTTCACCACCAAGTTTGGATAAACGTGTTTTCTTGCATATTGTTTGATTTGAGAGGTGAGCACTTCTTTCTTTTTGGTTGTGGTAGTCGCTCACTGGCTTTTTTCCCAGCACCTGTGTTTGGAGTATAAGCTGTGCAACAAAACTTGTATGTGAAAGCAGAAGATTGACTGAAAATGCATTTCCAGTTCTGTTTCGGCAGCAACTGATGTTGCTCAGATTTGATGAAACTGCTTGGGAGATGTATTGAAAATTTTTTTCATTGGTTTTGTACTTAATTTGGGTAACTTATTGTTACCCTCTGACATTTTACATTTGGAAAGAAAGAGTAAGAACTTGACATATTTAGAATTTTTTTTCGTGGTAAGAATCTATTTATATTTGGGAGTTGTGCCATGAAAGCAAAACACCTTCAGTAGTTTTCACATGAAAGAAGGGTCATGTGGTGCCAGGCTGAATTGGGCTGTTTTCAGGAAGGATGAATCAGGAGCATTATTTGGATGTTGTGAGTCATCAGCTGGGTGTTCCTGTAACCATGTAGTTCCCTTCATCTCTGTTCAGTTGTGGTATCCCAAAGTAGATCTCTTTATAAAGCAGTCATGGTTCCCATGACACTTTTGTGTTTGCCAAGAACATGTGCACAAAATTCAGACATTTAAATCCAGAGAAATGTCACTAGCTAAGGACATCATAAAAGCCTACTGCCCACATAAATTAGAGAGAAATTGGGCAGAATCCTGACAAAATGTTTGCTCATTTCAATTTTAGCCTGGAATTGTGGTTGTAAATCCTATCAAATGTAACAAAACCAGTAAATCACAAAACAGCAAGCCATGTCTGCCTTTGCAGGACGTGGGAGATGTCCGAGTGTGTTGCCTGGAGTAACAAAGTTCCAGATGCTTCATGTGCCTCTTGGTCGTCTCGTGTGGGCTTCATTGGAGTGCAGGCAGCCTTTTGGCACTGCAGTGGTGTCACCCTTCGGAAAAGATACCTGGTCATTGCCCTCTGCATTGTCTTTCTTCTTCCCCATTATTTCAGTTATTTGTGGTTTTTAACTCAGCCTTCCACCTTCATCCTTTCACACAAGAGGTTACAGATCTCTCCAGCAGTGCTCACACACCCATGGGCAGCTGAAACAGATCTCACTGCTACAAGTACATGTCCATGTATAACAAAAACCTGTGTTGGGGCAGTGCCAGGTGTATGTGAGGAGCTCCAGGTATTGCCCCTTGCTGCTGACAGCTGGCCACTGCGACAGCAGAAATGCCCAGCGTGACTCTGCCTCTGTGGAAGCTGCTCTGGGGACCAGCTGCTCCCTAAGCAGGTACCTCCTCAGGCCTTATGTGCCCCCTGGATTCTTGTGAGCCCCCATTTACCATAATTTCTGTGCCTCGTGGCTTATCACATGGACTGGGCTGCCTGTGTCATTTTCAGCTCCGTTTGAGCGTGGTTGGTGTTCCACAGCTCCCCTCGGAGGGCGGCAGTGGGTGGTGAACCGTGAAACCACTTCCAGCGCTGCTCTGTGCCAAAGAGAACGTTCACCTGCTCCTCTCCTGCTGGTTTCCTGATCTCAATTAGCTGTGGAGTCTGGCATGTGGCAAAAAAATGAGCTTTCTTTACAGTAGGAAATGTAAGATGAGTAATAGCGAAGGGGTGAGGCTTTACGCACTTGTTTGAGCCACCTCTGTAAGTAATTGCTTCAACATCCTTCGTGAGAACTGTGCTGGTGTCCATCTGTCATTCCTGTTGCAGAATTAATCACATGCATCTGTAGTGACAATGGGAACCTCTGTGCTGCAGCTAAGCAGCAGGAGTCCTGGAAGTGGAGAAGTTTGTTCCTCCGCTCTTCTACTGTGTTTGTTTTTAAAGCTAAATAGCCAAATTACGAGGGAAGTTGACAACGAGGCTGTCCACCGACGGATACAGTGACTTTCTGATATTCCTCTGGCTGTCTGCTCTTGATTGTTTCAGCTGTTCTTGAAGCAGGAGGGAAGTGGTGGGAAGTAGGAGGCAGAGGGGAAGGGAATGCAAGGGAGAGCTTGCCCCTGTGCTCATGGGGTTTGGGTGGCAGCCCACTGGCTCCACTCGGTGCACTTTGGTATTTGGCCTTTTGAGGGCAGACTGTTTCCACAGTGTCAACCTCGGCGGCCAGAAGTGATGGGGGCTATGCATGGAGTGTCTCTGGCCCATAAAAACTGTCCTTCTGTTTGTGATACTAAAATACCCGTTTAAAATGAGTCGTTCCAAGCGTCATATTGAAGCATTCTATCAAGAGCGATATGAAGTTAATGATTTTTCCTAGAAAAGGGGTTTGACAGTAATGTTTGAAAGTGCCTTCAGATTGGCCACCCAGGTTGTGTGTCTGCTCCACAGACAATTTTGTCTTCAGCTTCTTAATGAATTTCATTATAAGTAAGGATTTAATCCTGCACTGGTGTCTTGCAGTGCTATTGATCTGCATCTATAGTTTATATACAATCTATAGTCTATATACAATTTGGGGGAAAGGGGGTAGAATTTAAAGGTCTGCTTTGTGTGTGTGTGTGTGATTGGTTTACTTCAGAGCAATTTTCAATCTGTCCTGTAGTAGTGAAGATGGATCTTACTTACTAGTTGTGTTGAGTGATGCACTAAACTATGGAGAAACAGTCCTGAGTCACTGTCCTGAGAAGGTGACATATATTGGATACAGCAGGCAACAGCTGGAAGGGCAAAAGATACACACCCAGAAATCTGAGGATTCAGTGGTGCTGCAACACCCACCTTTGTGTGTCCTTTTCATTACTGGAATCATCTCCCTGACAAAGACACTCTAGTGTTCTACAAAATAAATCGTAAAATCATTAATGTTGGAAAAGGCCTTTAAGATCATCAAGTCCAACCATTACCCAACACTGACAGGTCCAACCATAGACCATGTCCCTAAGCACCACATCTAACTGTTTTTTGAACACTTCCAGGGCTGGTGACTCCATCACTTCCCTGGGCAAGTAGGTGGCAAAACCCAGGATTTGCACAGGATGCTAATCTGACCAGCAGAGATTTCTGGAGGTGGCCTTAAGTTGCACCAGAGGAGGTTTAGATGGGATTTTAGGATCAGGCACTGGAACAGGCTGCCCAGGGAAGTGGTGGAGTCCCCATCCCAGGAGGTATTTTAACAGCTGTGTAGATGTGGCACTTTGGGGCACGTGGTGGATGTGCCACCAGTTGGACTCAGTGGCCTTAAATTTCTTTTCCAAGCTAAACAAGCCACTGACCTTTCCAGTGGAAACCCGCAGTTTGCACAATTCCTACCAAACTGGCCAGCTAGAGCCATGCTGTCCCTGGGGCTGCTCTCTGGAGAGGTGGCCAGAGCAGCCCTGGAGGATTTGAAGGAGTTCTCCTGCCTGCCAGGTGCCCTTGTCATCTGTGCTGGTGGGTGGAATGGGCTGTTGCTTTGCTTGGTTTTGGTGGGAGGTCTCCACGGTGAAGTCGCTCCAAAGATGCTTTACCCAGGCATGTGGGCAAAGCAGAGCTGGGACAGCAGAGGAACAGGGAGGGGATTTTTTTGGAGGCAGTCTGAAGAGCAATGGCACCTCTGGAACTGTAGTGCCCATCCTGGTGCCCACGTGTTTGTTGCCCAGCAGTGAAGCTGTGAAGGAATTATATGTATAAACCCCAACACGCTGTTGCTAGTAACATGAATCAGTGGGGAGGTGAGAAGCAATTTTACTGTTATTTTTGAATTGTCTTCTCCTGCAGTCACACAGGAAAAGCTTTTCTCACCATGCAGCAAAGGAAATGTAGGAAATCTTCCTCTTTTTTATTATTTTTTTGATTCAGATCCATCTAATCAGCTCCACCTACACAGTGGTGGTGTAGCCAGTTCTCACACATTCCCTAATAGCCATCTGCCTGTGCAATTAATGGATTGTCTGCTTCTGCCATAGTATGGAGGAAAAGACTGAATCAGAGCTCTGAGTATTTGCTTAAAATATCTGAAGTGTCTGTCTGGATGTTCTGGGCTGGAACTCTGTGTTGGCTACGAGCAACCCCCACTTTCCCATGTTGTAAATTACTATGGAGCAACTGGCCTTTTCCATCAAGCCATTCAAACAGGGCAGGTTTTCCACCTGCTGTGTGAAAAATGAACAGCTGTGGCAACATAATATTCCCGAAATACTCACTTCTGAGAACACAAGAACACAAGGCTTGTGATGTTGTTTTGAGGGGCTGTCATCCTGGCTTCCCCATCAGTGCCTTCATGTGTGGGGCCAGAGGCAGAAAACAGGTCTGGAACAAAGTGCTTCCAACTCTGCTTAAGAAACAGAGCAGAGATACTTAGCAGATCACAGAAGTAAATTTGGGTTGTGTCAGGAATAAATATTTCCCAAGAGAGCAACTAAAGACCTGTGGAAGTTTTCTCTAACAGCTCTCAGGAGCTGATGGGGCAGGGCTCAGCATGGAGGGAGCCTGGGAGGGAATGGAAGCACCTGCCAAGCTGCTGGTGCCTTAGGTAGTGTCCTGTCTTTGCATGGATGCATCCATCAGGAGGAAGACCATCCCATAATATCATTATTCTCCCCATGGCTGTTTTGTGACCCAGCTGAAGCTCTTTGGTGCTGCAGAGCCTCCAAAAGCAGGGTGGCCATGCCCGAGCACCTGGGGAGCTATAATGGGACACAAAGCGTGATGGTGCAAAACCAGGGCTGTCTTAGACAGCCTGGCTGTAAAACTGAGCTTGAGCTTGGACTTGATTCCAGTGTAGGATGCAAGATTACCTAAAACTAAAAGGTGTGAAAGCAGGTGAGAAAGCTGACCTGACCAACTGTGGTGCTTGAGGGGAGGATGCCAGGAGTGTCCCTCAGCCATCAGCAAGTCCCTTGGACTGAACCTGAGCTGCTCCAGTGGCAGCTGAAGGACCTTCTGCAGAGCATCACCCTGACATCCAGGTGTCAGCTCACCTCAAGCTGTGATGTGCTGGAGCTCCAGATAAAGGTGTTGGCATTCACCTAATTTAACTGCATCCTAAAGACAACTGTATTGCTATTCCTATTGCTACACTACTACCAGCTTTATTTTTCTATTATTAGTACATCAGACTGACTGTCCTTTGCAGATGAGAGAAATCTAAGCAGAGAATCC
Organism: Empidonax traillii; assembly: GCF_003031625.1. Lineage (NCBI taxonomy): Eukaryota > Metazoa > Chordata > Aves > Passeriformes > Tyrannidae > Empidonax > Empidonax traillii. The sequence goes on from NW_020955586.1 coordinate 128,491, forward strand.
AGCAGTGCTCACTGAGAGCTCAGGACCCCATGATGAGAGATGTGCTGGTGACAGGGCTGCCTTTCCCCACTGCCCACCCCATGCCCAGGAGGGTCTTCAGACCCCTGCAAATATTACCAAGGTTAAAAAGCATGTGGAGAGACTGCTTGGTGTGTGTTAGCCTGGGTGACAACACCTCAACCTTTTCTTTGTGCTGTGTCACAGGCATCGTGGAATGTCAAGCAAGCGTAACAGGAAAAAGCTGAGCAGGAGCAGCAAAAGGCTTTCTGGAAATTTCCCCGTCCTCTCTTTGTCTCAGCTCCAGTCTCCAGGTGTTTGTTTTAAAGTGTAGGGAGATTCCCGTGGGTGGGAATGCAAAATGTGTGTTCACATGGAGCTGGGATCAGCGTGTGGTTGTGTGGGAGAGGAGTTTTGTCTGCAGGGCTGTGTTTTCGTTACATGGGATCTGTGCTGTGGCACGTAGGAGATTTCAGGAAAGAAGTCGCTGTTCCTATCGTCACGGTAATTCCCATCAATAGCAGAGTGGCACCACCACCACCTCTGGGCTTGCCTGTCCTGAGCCCTTGCCAGGAGTTTGGTGTCCAAGGCAGGCCACGTTCTTCTTCCAAAGTCAGGTATGTGAAAAGCAGAGACACTCGCTGGGAAAGCTGGAGGCCAATATATTCAAACACCCCTGCACCCGATTTGCACCAGGGATTTGGACTCCAGGCTCCCAGTCTCAGAGTGTGTTCCCATCCTCTGTGGGGGTGTAGGAAGAAGGGGGATATGGAGTCTCCTGCTGAAGTGTTTCTACTGTCCCTAAATTGCTCAGAAGTTTTGGCTGTGTTGGGCCAGCGTGGGAGGATGCAATCCCCCACTGCAGGGCTTGTCAGCGGTGCAGGGTGCAGGTCTGTGCCCCGTGGAGGCTGTAAGTGCCATGAAAAAGTGGGTGAGGCTGTGCAGGAGTGTGTTTGGGGTCTCCCACAGAGCAGCAACCCCAGGACTACAAGCATGAACAGGAGACCCTGGTAGGTCTGAAATTTCCCACAGCCTTAAAAAGTCCTGCGTTGGAGACACACCTATTACATGTGCTGAGACTTCAGGGACTGGAACATTAAGCCACATGATCTTTTTTTAATGCAAGATGGAATAAGCACAGAAAATATTTAGTCCAGCCAATTACAGTCTTGTGTATGCTGAACTCTTCCTTCAGCATGGCCTTCCTCACACCTATGGTCTTCCTCATCCCCACAGTCCTCCTCACCCCCATGTACTCTGAAAGCAGCAACTTCACTTTGCTCTCACCCCTTTGTCCTCCTCCTCAGTCTGGAAGCTGCCATCACCAAAGCCCGCAAGTTGCTCTTACTAATAGCAAGGTAATCAATTTGAGTCACTGTATACATTAGTAATGGCCATGTAATTCTAGTGCAAATTAGGTTTGGGCAGGCTGTGAAGCCCGAGACATCTCGTCTTCCTGAGCAGAGCTTGGATTTACTGTCCTCTGGGGAAGGCCACAGTGAAACACCCCCTGCCCCCCTCACAAATCCTCCCTTGATTGGATACAGTATGGTCGTCTGATTAAAATTGTGCAGTGGTTCAGAAAATGATTTTCAGCCAGTGCTTCACAGTAAATTACTTTTTTTTTTTTTCCCCCAAGACAACAAATTTTTACCTCAAGTACAGCTGTACTGTAACACTGAAATGAGAAGCTCAAGAAAACCAAGATGCCAGCGAGACAAAGATGGAGGGGGGCCAGGGGAGCACCTGGTAGTGGTGACACCCTGCCACAGGCCATCCCTGGTGTGCAGACGTGCAGCTCCCACGAGCCTAAAGCGTGGCATCCACTCGCACTGAAACCCAGATCCCTTTTCCCGCTGAGTCATGCCCCTGGCAAGGTTTGCTGGTGCTTTGGGTAGATGTCCTGTGGGCAAATATCCCAGTACTCAGTGCTGTACCCCTGTGTGGGGTATCCCTTTGTCTGTCACCAAACTGCTTAGGGAGATGGATGGGAGGAGTGGAGCATGTGTCCCTCTTGACACCCTCCCCTCCACCCCGATGGCCACAGCTACTTCTGGAGCAAGGAAAGCCCCAGAACAACGTGCCCACCAGTGCCAGCCATGCAACGTTTCCCAGTTCTGGGTGATAAAAACACCCACTTAACGCTGAGCTGTCACTGAAGGAAATATTCAATTTTTCCTCAATCCATGGAATAGGCTCTCCTCTCTTCCCAGTGAACATCCCAATGATACCTGGAGATCCCTCTGTCCCTAATGCCTGATCCTGCACAGATTGCTTACCCAAAACACAGCTGATGCTCTTCTGCAAGGGAAGAGCATCCCTCCCCGTTACACGCTGTGGCAAGGGGTTGGCAGGGAAGGATGCATCTTCCAAAATGAGTCCAAGATGAATTTCACTTTCTTAGGTTGCCCAAAGGAGGTTCACCACTCTGCCAGACTTTCTAAAAAATATCTTAAGCATCTGCCTGCAGGAGGGTGTCTTTGGTTGTGACTCCAGCTATGGCAACACTGTTCTGTTTTAGCAAGTTCAAGCCTTGAGGAGTGAGAGTTAAGCACACAGCAATCAGCCCTTCCTGGTGGCCTTTCATGGACCCTACACCCATATAATCAGGGCCCATCCTGTGCACTGGGTGCTGGGCTGGGTGTCCAGGCATTGGGCACTCAGGTGTGGGCACACTGGACAGAGTTGCTCTAAGCAACTCCCAGCCCATGGCAGGGACTATGACTGTGTAAGGAGGTAGGATAAGGAAGAAAAATATTTTTCAAAAAAATCCATGTAAATGTTGCACGAAATGTGTGCCTGAGAAGGAGTGATCTGTTGTTCAGGAAAGGGAGATGAGATTTTTTTTAATTAGAGGTGGATAATTTATTGACTGTGTGTTCATGTGTCAATGTGTCTATGTGTCATTTGAAGTGAAATTTCAACTAGTGGTATTCCACTGCATACATGTGGGCTTACATTGAGGTGAAGGTCTGAATTTACCATAATTTTTCTTTTTCCTGGAGGAACTGTGACAGCCTGGGGGAGTGGACAATGACAGGCAGTAAAGCAGCTTTATGTACTCTGTATTTAAGATATGTGTTTGTATTCAAGTAAATGTAAAACTCATTTCCTCCCTCTTGAGGAAAAAAAAAAATAACTTAAATGCTAACTAGAAGTCTGTCAAATTTAACAACCCTGGAAGTAGGAGAAAATTTGTACATGGTGCAAAAAGGTAGAGAATCTTTGTCACAACAAACGCCAACTCCTCACCTTTGCTGTGACACAGGTTCCCTTCACTTCAAATTTGCTCCCTGAGCAGTGAGTTGTGTAAGGAGGGTAGGACTGTTTATTAAAATTAAGAAAATATATTCCACAGCATATTGGTACTGAGCTGGAAAGAAGCAGCTCCATTGCCCACTCCCTCTCCTGGTCTCTGCAGGATCATTCCTTACCAGGGATGATTAGTGCCTTCATCCATCCAGTTTGAAATGTCACATTTCCTGCTGCAGCCAGGAGGAGCTTTTATCCACAGGACATATGTGTGTGCATTTGAGGGGGGGTTTTCACGCCCTTCAGGTAAATGTTTTATTAAGCAACGTCCAACACATAACACAAATACCTGAAAAAAAACATATTACTATTACTAAAGACTGTTATTGCAGCTTTCGTGACCTTTCAGAGATCTCCGAGAACTGAAAAAAAAAAAAAGGGAGTGGGCTTATAAAAGGGAGTGTGATCTTGTTTTTAAGCTGGAGCACAGGAGAGAGGTTGTTCCAGTGTGCTCAGCAAAGGTCCACCACGTTTTGGTGGAGACAGGGCAAAAAATGCCGAAGGGCACAGCAATGCTGCAGGTGAAATCCTCCACGGTGATACACCAGTTCTCTGCCCTTCTCCAAGGGTGCCCAGCATTCCTGCACTGGAGAGGGCTGTGCCCAGGCAGTGGGGCTGCCTGAGCTGGGCAGGGGCTGGAGAATCTGTTTCTGGGGACTTCAAGTCAGCAGAGAGCTTGCTAGGACAATGCCCAGTGCAAGGATAAGGCTTGTGTATGGGGCTGGCAGTGTCTGGGTCGTGCAATATTTGGCACAGTTTCTATCACAGACTTGGCCTGTTCCGGCTGGAACTCTGCTATCGGACACTTGGGCATAGGTGGGGACTTTCCTTCCTGGGAAATCTGGATAAAAGCAGCCAGTTTGGGAGACACATTAATGCAAGCCAGTCTGTACTGTTTGTAATAACCAGGTCTTAAGAGTTTTCAGGTAAGACCCTACAAACTCTTGTTCACATGAGTGGTCTCAGTTACTTCAAAGCAGGCTCTCCATAAAAAGGAATTTTTTTTCTCCTTAGAATTAAGAAGGCAGGAAGTGCAAACACTGAGTCAGTCACCGTGCACCAGCTATAGAATTTAGAGTATACAGTTAACAATATAAGGGCTAATATATTCTTCTTGGCAGCCAAGACTTTCAGAATGAGAGTCCTAATACTAGATCTCTTCAGCTGTATTTGGGATTTGGGGTGCAGAAAGCCCTGAGGCAATAGGATACAGAAGGGGATACCTAACTCTGGGTATATGAAAGACTAGTTAGTCTTCAGAATGTTATTTGGGGTGAACATTCAGTATTCCATGAAAGGGGGGTCTGAGAAAGTGCTCTTGTTTTTATGATTACACCGTTCTGGTTAGCCATTGTTATCTGGGCACTTGGACATTTGAGGAACTCTTTACAGGGTAAAGTAGACTTGACCCATGGTCAGCTGTGCCAACTCCTTGGCCCACCTGACCTCCTTTATGTTTTTTGTCTCCGTCCCTCTCCCATGGTCTCTCCAAAGGCGGTTTCCAGCTGCTGGCACCATCCTGGTTTTGGTACTTGTTAGTGTTGGCTTTAGCAGGCACTATAAAACAGGAGTGTAGGAACAGAGCAGGGTCAACACGTGGAGCCCCAGCTCGGGATGTTGTCAAGTCCCCAGACCTCTCATCATCAAACACGTAATTTCAAAATGTTATCTTGCTGACAAAACATTATCACATCCTTCTGTCATGTCAGAAGTCTCAGGGTTGCCTAAACAGCCTGGGTTTTGTGAACAATTTGACAATTACTCCGGCTCATCCGTGGCCTTTTCATAGAATCTGCTGAATCACCAATGACAGAAAAACCTACAGAGAAAGCCTATTCTGTGTTTGGGTTAGATGCTTCTGGGCTAGCAGGAAAGAGGTGCACTTGCTGCAGGAGTGTCCTTTCTGCTGCTGCATCCTCTGCTGGTTGATCCACAGCTCAGCAAAAGCCAAAACTTGAAGCATCTCAAAGGGAGTCTTAAAAGCCACCTCATCTGTAAAAAGCCCCAGTCTCACTTTCAGGCAGCATTCTGAGAGATCAAGCCCTCACTCTCCTCCCTCAAACACAAAATGATTAGAAGCCACGTTACATGAACTGCATTAGTTTGTCACTGGTTTTAGTGATATTAGAGGCTGAAATGTTTGTGCTTTTGACCTGATATTTATTTTAAAATGTGCTTGCAACCTAATTTTTAGCATTGACACGAGAATATCCTGCCACTGATTTTCAGAAGAAAGTCGAAGAAAAAGAGGATGAGGAAGAACATAAAGAGACAAGAAATTTGTGAGGAGGGCTCATGACAAAGGGTGCAAATATCACGGGTTTACCAGCAATCATAACTCCCTTGCCTTTCAGCCACTGCACATCATCAGAGCACAGGATGAAAGCTCAAAACTCCCAAGAGGAGACTCTGTGTGCAGGTCAGCCTGTTTGCTAAAGCACTGTTATTCCACAGTGCCTGCATGGGTCATGTTCTACTGCACGTACTCTGTGTTCTGCATGTTTCCTCACGCCATAGGGGTGTGTGTTGCCACCTCACTTTTGGGGTGACCTTGCACAGGTCTCAAACCAGGCACCAGGCAATGGCCCAAGGTGTTTGTGGCTTGGAAATAGTTTCCCCCTCACTTTTCCCTCCACCTTATTGTTTTCCATGTAATTTTCCCTCTTTTGTTCTTGTTTCACTTGTTCTTCTCTCATTCCTTGGTGTTTTGGCACTGCCTTGACTGTGCAGTTCACAAGGTTTTGTCTGCTTCAGACAGGGCTGATCTGCAGGGACAAATTACTACATTTTAAATATGTAGAAGAAAAAAAGCATGAAATCAAACATGTCAGTAAGGGGCAGTTTTAATTGCCCAGCCATGATTGCATTACTCCAACGTAGAGGAAATATGACTAATGCCATGTCTGTGCTGCTGGCATATGACTGCTGTCACATTCAGGGAGAACTTATTAAACATCACGGAGGTGTGACTAAAGAAAATTATGAGAATGTGGAAATGAGCAGTCATGGTCCTATTGTGTGTGCTAGGAATTTCTAATATTGGATCATGGGGGATGTCTGTGTGGGAAGAGCAGGAAGCAGTTGCCGTATTTTCTCATCAAAAAGAAATCAAAATTAGGCCTCAGGGAGAGCCATCCCAACTATGAAGTGTTGGGTGACATTCTGTCCCAAGTGACTCCTGAGTGCTGCTGAATCTTTTCTGATAGTCTGCCTGGGTGCTGATCCCTAGCATGGCTTATTCCCTTTACAAGAGACAGTCATTGACTGAAAAACTCAGGAATAGTTCTGTGAGGAGAGACCAGAATGAAGATCTGTCCTCTGCTGTGTTGTTTGTTCTAATTTTCTGTCTCTCTGGCCTGGGTATGGTGATCTTGGTCATTCAAACTCGAGAATTAGATATGAAGAAAGCCTGAGTCTTGGCACACCCACAGCCTGTGGGAGTCTGGAATAGAGGAACTGTAGGATTGACCCCATTCTTGCTACTTAGAACCAAGATGTCCCATCTGTCAACCCCCCAGGGTACCCAGTCCCAATATACATCCATCCTGCACAAGGAGGGGTGGTGGCTTACTAACCAGTGGTGTTTTAGAGAGCAGGAGCCCCACTTTGATTTCACAAGACATTACAAGGTGACTGAAGATGTCTGATGGGAGATCCAAGCTCCAGGAGAGGCAAGAGTTCAGGTACATGTATCTGCCTCCTGCCAGCTCATCACTCCTGCTGGTTCCACTACAATTTTCTGGCTTCACCCTTCAGAGGTCTGTCTCACAAGGCACATCTCACAAGGGATTTAGGCAGTCTGGGTCATCCCAGCATAGCAACAAACACAGTCTTTCTGCTGTCCCTGTTAATCACCTAAGCAGATCATGCAAACGGTGCTTGCAGCCTCCTGTGTCAAACTCTTCTGAGATGCACTTTCATTTAGAAATCAGCACAAACGTCTGCTCTGGAGAGTCAGGGCCTGCTATGAAACATGCAAATATCACCTTGGAGAGGTATAATTGTAGACTCAGATTTCCTGCTGATGGAAAAACTGCCCAAAGTGTGGTGACCCCCTTTGGGCCTGTGCCAGCCCATGCCAGCAGCATTTCTCCCCATCTTCCCTGTGTCTGCTCAACATTAGGGGCTCTGCCTTTAAAACTAAGACATAACCGACAAGCTCGGCCAGTTTTCCTGCATGAAACAATTAGAACAGCAAACAGCAAACAGGCTTTACATCACTCCTCCTCTCAATACCCCGCATCAGTGTCTTCCTCCCAAATGAGTTTTTAACAGCTGTGTTGTTTCAAGAGGCACAACACCATTAACAGCTTTCCAGAACAACTGCATCACCCTTAAGTAGAGCATTACAGGGCTGAGCACCATTTCTTTCAGGGATGCAATTAGGGGGGTGATGGAGCGTGATGCCTGGTCAGGGTATTGATCAGGAGCTGGTCAGTTGCTGCCCCAGATTAACAGAACGATCAATGGTGATGATACAAGTTTACTAAAAGAAATGGGCATGGAGGAACAGTGAAGTTTGAACTGGGCGCTGTTTGGGTTTAACAGGCACTGCTCCCCTGTCTGTGGTGACAGGATTTCCCTGTGAGCTCTGCTGCAAAATCTATTTGTGAAGGGCAGGGAGGTGCCACTCATCAGATGCTCCTTGTGGTCTTCCCAGACAGGACGCCAAGTTTGCAGCACACCTGTCATGCAGGTTATAATTTTGAAGATGAATGAACAAATAAACACAACTGCCTCAAGGTCAAGCGTAGAGCCAATGAAACCCAGAAGCCCTGGCCCCATTTTGCAAGCTTAGCCACTTGATTAGGTTATTGCACTGATTTTTTCCCCTTCTTTTCCTGTTGTAATGCTATTATTGCTTGCTTAATAAACTGCACATATTAATGATCCATTAAAATCTTCTGGAGAAATAAATTAAGTGGGAGTTTCAATCTCTTCAAACTTCAACCAAAAAAACTAGAAGAAAAACGTTAAAGGCACAAATTTCAACAGCAGTCAAGTTCTAAGAACCACAGATCAGCTGCTGTCTTGTCTGTAGGTACCCCAAGAGTTTAATATGTTTTTGGACTGCATTTATCCCCTCTTTTTGAGTTTGTATTAAACAAGATATATTCCTCTTGCTTATTGAAAAACCAACCAAACAACCAAACAATGAAATAAAGCCCCCAAACAAACTGTATGTGTCAAAATATTGTATTATAGAGGGTTTTATACACAGCAACACGATTGATCTGGAACTGCCCTCATCAGCACTTAGATGACTGAAGTGTAAACAAACCCATCAAGTCCGACTTTTGCAACAGCTTTACAGCCACCACCAGGTTCTTTTGATGTGAAGGATCAGCAGAAATGATACAGCAAAACACCCAAGATTCAGAAAAAAAGCCTAAGTGTCTTTCAATTAAATGCACTGCACCTGCTGCAAGGATTCAGTGCATTGGTTGAATCATTAACATCAGTGTCCACAGTGGAACGCTGATTTTTGACATTAAAGTTTTCACAAAATCATAGAACCATTAAGGTTGGAAAGGACATCCAAGATCAAGTTCAATAAAATAAAATTCAGCTAAAGGCATGCACTATGACAGAAACATAATTGCTGCCATTCAAGATAATGTTTTCCAGAGCTGAGGTTTGTGGTCTTGTTTTCCCTTTCTCTGACATACTCACAGGTTATGTTTTGGTAGAAAAGGCATGAATCAGGCACATGTAGCACAAGGAAAAAAAAAAGCTACACTTAGCCATAGCTGGAATTTGTATCTGAGTCATGGGAACAGTTTACAGATCAGCAAGACAAATTTCAGAGGTAAGAAGAACATTCATCCAAATACTGTGCTTCCTTCTAAAAGTGTCTTGCTTGCAACCATTATAAATAGAGGGTTTTTTTCTGGTCAGAAAAAAATGGAATGAACATCTTCCTATCTTACTTATTTTGTCTAGTTTGTGAGAAATTTGAGTCTAACTCCTGCTTGTAGTTTTCTTGTGCTTCTTGCGGGGAAGCGACACAATGTCACACCCCTAGAGGCCATGGTCTCTGGGAAATTTTGGCAATGCTTTTGGAGGAATGTTCCCACAAAGACTTGCTGGGGGAGACACAGCTTTACTCTGTATGTGTTGCTGATGGCTGGCTCAGCTCTCTGGGATGGAGACGGCCCGGGATTATTTTTCTTTCTCTTGCTTTTCCTATCTGTTTCCTGGCATTTTTCATGCTTATCCACATGCTTTTGAATACAGTCTGCCACTTGACAAGCAAGGGGACTCTTACAGCTTGCTGTGAGGTTTTTAGTAACTGGGACTTTCTTTGGCTGCCCTCTCGATTGCACACTGGAAAATTAACAGTTCAAATCCCTCACAGCGAAATGCAAGATGAAGGGGTCAGCACCCTGCATCTTCCTATTTCATAGATACCAAGCTCCCAAGCTCCTTTCTTGGCTAAACCCCCCCTTCATACATTGGTTGATAGTCTTCCTCCTGACTTGAGGAGCAGCCTGAGAAGGGAAGAAAGATTTCTGAAGTGAAAAGTGCCCTGTGATGAGATATGGGAGCCAAAGAGACACGAACTGCTCCTGGACTCCCAGCCTGTGGATAAGAAACTCTAGCTGACACTTATGAGTGAGTGGGGAAAAAATGCCTTAAACCCATGTGACATTTACATAACTTCAGGCCTGGGATGCTTCTGTTACAAAGGAAGGACGAGTATTGCCAGGGGCAGCTTTCAGGATAAGAGCAAGCCAGTGACCTCTGAAAATGGAGAGTTTCTGAAAAACAAGCCTTCGGGAAAAAACAGAGTATTCCACATCAGACTTGTGCCCCTCTTGACTTCAGCAGGGTAAAATGGGTCTCAAAACTGGAGTAAGCCAAAGAATAGACAAAGGAGGTATTTCAGGTGATACAAGGAGGCTTTTTGGTGGGGAGGATGCTGGAGAGTGGGAAAGGGCCATGTTGGGAATGGGGTCACTTTGGAGCAAAGGAGACCTGACTTAGCTTGGTGAGGTGGGCTCAAGGCAGTCGTTTTTCTGGGAACTTCCTAAAGCCAGCAGGTCCTCCTTTCTCCTTGCAAGCCTTTAAAGGCTTTCTTCTCCAAGAAATAGAGTGGGAGAGCACAGGAGGACTGGGGCAGATCCCTTCCAACCTGAGTTCTCCTCTGAACCTACTGGGACAGTGTAGAGAAGTACGTGCTTAAGAGAAACCAGTAATATGGCATCTGTGTAGATACAGAACAGCGACAAGGACAGAGAAGGGAGGTGGGGAGGATGATCACCATGGGCCACCTTTGATTGTAGTCCTGTACCCGTCCAAGTGTTTTGCCAGGTGATCCTCGAGGAGCTGCTGTTTGGTGGCCCATTACTGGTGGGGGTAAGTCTGACATGCTGCACTCAGGAGGTAACTGTGAGGCTGAGCCTAACCTCGTCCAACCAAATTTTGTCAATTTGGGACAAGTATTGACAATGGAGGGAGTTCAGACTGACTGACCACCTACTTTAGATGTTTGCTCCCTTCCTAGTTTTGTGAGAGCAGTAGGTGCCTCCAGAGGTGTGGCTTGGCAGATCTTACCCAGGTGTAGGTGGACTCCTGCTCTGGCGCTTGTCTCCCCTCAGAGCTTTGCCTTCCCCCTCTGTAAAGGACAAAAATCAGCACCACATTTGACTTCTGCATTCTTCAAACCACGTACTGCAGCGCCTTCTGCTTCCCCATGAGCAATGAGTCCACAGTCCTTTTGAAAGCACCCCAAACAGGGACTGGTTTTAAACCCTCCTGCCTGAACGCTTGGGTGCTAAATCCCAGTTTCTGTGCACTAGAGAGGTGTCTGGAGGCAACACTTGTAGATGCAGAAGCTGATAGGCTGAAACGGGATGGGCCTTTGTGCTTTCAGGAAAGCAAGTGTTGCCCACAAAAATAGTTCTCGGTATTCCCCCCTACTGATACTTAACACAGCTGGCTCCAGGCAAAAAAGACACTCCAGGGCAAAGAGGCTGTTCAGGGTAAGTCATACGACTGTCTGGTCTCACCTCACAGACACATTTCAATCTCAGCACTGCGGTCCCACGTACATGGGGTTTTTATCTGTCTTGCAATGGCTTCCCTGCCCTATCCCTATCCATGCTGTCCTTTTTGCTAACGGATACAAGGTAGCAGGAAAGCAGGAATTAAGAGTGTCTGTGCTGTGACAGCTCTTCCTTTTGAGCTACACCTTGTCAAGGCCAAGCTGCCTGACCCTGGCATCTGCATTTGAATCACTGTCCTGTTCCTCCTCTAAATCCCCACCTGAGGTCAAGCTTTAAAAGAAAGGTCAGATCCATTTGAGGGCTGTTCTGAGAGGGATTGAATCGCTTAATGATGAGTCATGTGAAAACTAAATTGATGCAAATGTTCATTTGACAACCTGTAAGTCTGGAGGGAGTTCTGGCCAGACTACAGGTTTTGTGCCAGTGCAGCTGGGCTTCCCCTGGCTCGGAGGAGGTTTTTGCAGCAGGTAAACACGGGCGTGGGAGAGACCTCAGAACACCAGAGTTATCTTTTCTTCCCAGAGCCTGACTCATGGCAGGTATCTCACAGGAGGGGAATCTCTGCAGAGAACTGATGTCATCGCCGTGTCGCTGCCTGGCAGAGCTCCTGATTAGTGACCCTGACGCTGGGCTGTTGGATTTGTTTTGTTATCAGCATCAAAGGTGCTGGGCACAGTAATGCTGGCTGATTTGCAGAGCAGCTGAGCACTCCCAGCTCTCCTAATAAATCATTAACTACTCGAGAACGACCCCCTGAAGTGCACAAGGAAATAAGCAATTACCTCCTGCCCTGGAGGAGCAGATCCTGTCGAAAAAACGAGAAAGTATCTGAGGATAACAATGGAACCAGAATAATTAAAAGGTCTTTTATGTTTGTTAAATTCAGGATTATATTCATAGTTTTACTCCCCCTTCCCAAAAGTGGGGGGGTAATTAACTCCAAGGCATCTTTAATGGCATTGACTGACCTTCGCACCACTTGCCTGAGCACAGTTGTGACGTTTTGCACTGGCTTTGCATGGGTGTGAATGACCAGAGCAATTGAAAGGAAAAGGAGAAACAGGATCTGTATTTTGCAGAATCATTTAGGCTGGAAAAGGCCTCTAAGATCATTGAGTCTAACCTTTGACCTATCACCGCTGCGTCAACCAGACCAGAACACTGAACGTCACATCCAGTCATTCCTTAAACACCTCCAGGGATGGTGACTCCACCACCTCCCTGGGCAGCCCATTCCAATGCCTTCCCATGAAGAAATTTTTCCTGATGTCCAACCTGAACCTTCCCTGGTGCACCTTGAGGCTGCGTCCTCTTGTCCTGTCGGTGGTTGCCTGGGAGAAGAGACCGACCCCCACCTGCTGCAGCCTCCTGTCAGGGAGTTGCAGAGAGTGACAGAGTTCCCCCTGAGCCTCCTTTTCTTCAGACTAAACAACCCCAGCTCCCTCAGCTGCTCCTTATAGGACTTAACCTGCAAACCCTCCCCCAGCTTCGTTACCCTTCTCTGGACTTGCTCCAGCACCTCAGTGTCTCTCTTGATGTGAGTATTTTCCACATACAGACAAAAGGTTTAAGGTTGTGCAGCAAAGCTCAATCAAGTGAGGAAATGCCAGAATTGAGGTTGTCTCTGTGGTCCTTGCAGAGGAACGGCAAAAGGATGTTGAGTCCTGTACAAACTTTAAAAAGAAATCCAGCTAAAGATAGGTTTCGTACCAAACTATAGCCAAGTCAGAGCACTACATCAAGTGACATTTGAAATGCCCTTTATTTTCAGATTATGATTTCATGCAGACATTGGATGACTTGATTTGTCAAAAGTGGAGTTCACTCAGAAAGCCTGAATTCTTTCTGTCTTTAGGAGTGACCATTAAACCCTGGGACTTTTCTTTGCCCTTTGTAAAGAGAAGAGTTCTAGCCTGATACATTTTTAGTCAGATTTTTCATTCCTTTTTAAATTTTAATTGTTCCCAGCTCAGAAGGCAGTCAGAACACACTTTCAAATAACATTTATTACATTACTTGTATACCTAATCAGACAATTGCTGTATTTATCTTAGTCGTGTACATTACTTTATTTATTTCAACACTGGTTCCCTTTGAATATGATTTCAAAGCCTCCAATTAGTAAAGAAGAGCTTAGGAGGACTGTAATGAGTAATATTTATAATTAAATATTAAATGAAACACAGCCCTATCTTCCTTAAATATGGTAAAACTGTATCTTCTTTGTATATGCAAAGTTTGTCTTTCTACATATAAATAAATGTTCTGTGGATTTTACCTTCATATTTTCCACCTTTTCTGACTGCTCTGTACTGTATCTAACTGTGTAATTATTTCATTTCGGAACTGATAAATTGGTGCAAGTTAAAACACAAGCAGTTCTAAACTTTGGCCCAGGAGGTTTCTTTTGGAGAAGAGAGAGGGACTTTCCTGCCTGCAAACTGACTTATTTGCTTCAGAGCAGGTTATGCTCACAGTATTTCCTGGCTGGAGAAGAAGTCCTGCAACTCCTGTGGGGGGAAACTGAACTCAGCATACTTTCAAGACAAGAATTGTTCAAGACAAATAATTTGGACAAAGCTGGAAAGAAGTACTAAACAGAACTGAAATCTTTGATAATCAGCCAAGGGTAGGGGAAGTGTAAAATACCAAGGGATGAGTTCTGCTCTTTTATTCAGCATAATTTCTCTGCAAATAGCACCAGTAACATTCCTGCAGGGCAGGCATGCTGGGGATGACTGAAATTCAAAATGTTTAGTTTGCTTAGGCAGGAAAACAGGAAAGAACAAAGTTTCTCAGTGTAAACAGAAAATTCATGTCTGTCAGACTGATTTTCTCCCAGAGATAAAAACTCAATCAGACAAACAGAACCTATGGGATAAAATATCACAACCAGAGAAGTAAAATTTTCCAGGCTCAGCCAGTCTATTGATTTTCTTTCAGCAACATGGAGATCATTTGCCACATTGCCAGCAACTATGGATCTACAGTACGTTGCAAAATAACTTGATGATTGACTTGGTGCTCCCAGTACCAGCAACAAGGCAGAGCAGAGCTTGACTTTCATTACAAGGTCTCAGCTGCTGTAGTGGAGGTGAAATATGAGCAAGTCCAGCCCTCCTGAAGCCTCAGTTCTCATCAACTAGGGACCAAAGAACTAAAGATTATTAGAAAAGGAAAAAATGAAGTGCACACAGTCTCAGACGTGAGATGTTGGTTCCTCAGGGTGCTCCTTGGTGGGGTTTGGGGGAGTGGGGGGTGTGGAATGAGATGGGATGGGATGTTGGTGGTGGGGTAGGGAGAATCAGCCCTAGGAAGAGCATCAGGGGTGCTAGGTGCAGTCTGCATCATCCCAAATTTACCTCCCCCCACCCCGGAGACTCTGATTTATTTACACAGTGAAGGCTTGTGGAGACTGAGGATGAGGGTGAAGGAAAGTTAGGAAAGGCAGTGGGCAGTGGGCAGTGGGCAGCACTGCCATCCTCACAACACCCATATGGTCCATGGAGGTGGATGAGAGGGCCTCACTGCCCCCCATGGTTGCAGCACAGCCAGAGTCACACAGCAACATGCAAAGCATCCAGCCTCCAGTGCTGCTGTCACCTGTTCTTTTTGTTATTGTCATTGCCACTTTCTCCTTTTAGAAAGGGAGGGGGGTATTTATTTTATTTTATTATATCTCACTGAGCCTTTGTAAGAGAAGGGAAATGCACGTGGGAGGAGTGAGGGAGAGGTCCTGGCGTGGTTGTTGCTAGAGACAGGGCTAATGGCCCAGAGATTTTATAAATAATTCTGTTTAATTTAAGCCTCAGGAGCTTCTAATCAAATTGCATCACCTGTGGTTCTGCCACTTTCTTCCAGGCCAGAGAGAGAGGGAAGAAAAAAAGCCCGACAGAAACCCCTGACCTTTGCTACAGCCAGCTGTGAATGGAGGATTTCCAAGGCTGAGTGAGCCAGGGAGAGTTGAAGGGAAGCATGTTCTCACTAATAGCCCTTTCCCCTGGAGAGCCAAGGGGGTGGATGCTGCAGCCAAGGCACTGTCTGAAGAAGTCTGGGCAGCTGGTGAGGTTGTCACGGGTACCAAGTCAGCCAAACACACTGCAGGGGATGTAAAGTGACAACTTGGCCGTTCCCTGTGACAAAGCAAATAGCACTTGGTCCCCCAAAAAGCTCACCCCAAAGTCAAACACCAGCTTTTGCACTTCCCTCCATCAGCTCATGAGTAACATAAGCCTGGAGGTGAAAGGGAGAGAATTTTCCTTGGTGCTGCTGACATCGATGTATTGTAGCATGGGTAGGACAGTAATAGCCCATCCTAGAGCTATGGGAGCTACAGAACATCTGATTTTAGTAGTTACTGCTCTTTTAAAAGGAAAACCAGCATTTTAAATGAAAAAAAAAGAATGGATTTTTTTTAAGGTTTTCATCATTATGTAGGTTAAAACTGGTATCTGTGTCCCAGAAGTTGCAACTGCCTTGCTGCAGTATTTTGAAAATACCTGGGACCTCGGGCTGGGAAAGCAAAGCTTGGAAAGCACTGCTTGGAGAAAACTGTAATGACCTGGAAGACAACTGATATTCACCCTCACTGACTTGGCAGTAAATGTGAAATGGATAACTGCCTCTTGATTTTTGTATAAATTCCTTAGATTTCCAGCTCCAGAAGCGCAGGGTTAGATTCTCACTGTGCAGACTGCACTGGGCACACACCTATTTTAGCTCTCAGTCATCCATGCAAGTTCTGCTCAGGTGAGAAGGGGCAAGAGAGACGTGGAGTGGTCCCAGAAGCAGATGCTGCTGCACAGCAGCTTTTGTCTTTCCTGCTCAGGCTGTTCAGCACTCTTCTCCCTCTGTTACTACTGGGAAGTGGCTCGGATGTAGCTGGGGGCAAAGCAGGCTGCAAGCAGTATAAGCTAAACCAGAAAAAGACATCCTTATTTTGGATTAAGGAAAAAAAAAAAAAAAAAAAGAAGGGAAGTCTGGAGAGGGATTTAACTCTATAGGGGTCACACAGCTTAAAAATGTCCCTATTTGAGCCAGAGCTTCAAAATCTGGTAAATCTGGATACAACGAAGGGATTGATGTGGAAAAAGCAGAGGGGATGTGTAGGAAAAGGGGACAGATTTGCAGAGATTGCTGTGTATCAGGGGGCCAAGGAAATCCAGCTAAGGGCTAAGAGCATGCATGGCAGAGCAAATTCAGTTCTGTCTGAGGGAATAATGTGATTTATTCCTTTTGGGGCTGGGAAGGAACATCAGCAGGAATTACAGCACACAGCACGTTTTTCTGAGCTCAGCAAACATCAGTGTGCTCAGAATCAGCCCTGTGGCCCAAGGCAGTGCACAGGGAGTTACTGAGGAGGATCAGGTGCAGGGACATGAGCTGTGGGCATGGGAAGGGGCAGAAAGATGCAGGAACAGAACCCTGTAGCTGCAGATGCTGCTGTGAAGCACCAGCAGAAGCTGAGCTCACAACGTCCACCCCATCCACGGAGAGAAGTATTTCCAGAGTTGTTCTGGGAGCCCACCATATCTTAGGCCACCTCTCCTGTCAGGGAGGGCTGTCACTGGGAGACAAAGGGTGCCCAAAGCCAAGACTGAGGCACAGCTGTGTGTGTGGGTGGGTGAAGCTTGTGCCGAATCAGCCAAGGGCTTGCACTGAGTCCTGTCCCTTCAGACGCACTTCGAGGGATATTTTTTCTATGCTTATACCAAAGACCAGACCAGCCCTTAAAAACAGCCCTGTCCCATGCAGATCCACGGACGGCTGTCTCTTGCAATCAGATCAGGACAGGCAAAAGCCCACATCCAAACTGTGGTGCGTGGGATTTTAGAGATCCATGTGAGAGCCAGAACTTGCCTTCAGGAACCAGTTGTGGGGTGAGGAACAGGGTGACTTTTATTTTAGCAAGGACAGGAACGAGAAGAGACCACAGTGATCATCTGTTTTGCCTTTCTGCACGGTGAAGGAAGGTCATGAGAATGTCCCCAGTGATTCCTGCAGCCATCTCAGGCTTTTTGGGTGGGGTGAAGGGCACCAGGTACAGTATTTATTATTCTGTACCCCCTCCCCAAGTGTGTGCTTACTCATAGCCCAGGAAAATGAGAGCTGAATGTAGATTTCAGAAGAATACTATAATAATGATAATCACACTAGAGCTGAATTGCTTCCGTGGATGTTTTTGGGATGTGTGTGTCATGTGTCATCATTTGGGAGGACTGAGCACAGGTTCACACAACACTGACCCTGTCATTTCCATGCCATTGATTTTTTTAAAGGAAACATCCAATTAAAATCCCATTTAGTCTGTCCAAGCAGAAGCCTGCATTATTCCACTGATAAAGAGAAGACAAGGCTTCAGGGGCTTCACATGTGTCACAGAACTAACTGCTGAAGTTTGTGCTAGGACATAAACCCTGCTGGAAAGCCAGTTTACTTGGATTAAACACTACAATATTCAACCTGACTCTTTATTTCCCTGATATCTCACGGACCCTGCAGCCTTGACCTGGGTTTAGGGAGCTGCATGCCGAAACTGGAGAGGTTTGTTCCTAGTGTAGGACCAAGAAAGCTGGAAGCTCCCTAGGCTGTCTTACAGGAGCATGGGAAAAGAAGCCACGTCTTCAATCCTGCCCTTTGCCAACAATTACGGGCCTTCCAGCGGGTGTTTCTACTCACTCAGGCTCTGTAACTACAATTAAGGAACTGCTGAACAGCAGTTTTAAGTAAGCACATTTTCAATGAAGGTCTTGGAAGTTGGAATTAGCGGTAATTCCTGTGTAGATTTAAGCATTTATAAAAACGTCGTGGCCTCTGGATCAGACTTTTTTTCAAGTGTTTGGACCTACGTTATTAGAGGATCTCCAGACCAGACTGTTACAAGCACTGAGCATTTATTTTGGTGCCTGTACACAGTCTGTTTAAAAATGCAGTCCTGGTCATACCTGCTGAAAGTTCCCCAAGAATAAGCTGCTTATAAATATCCCCTGAAGCCAAATGTGCCAAACATACATAGCCTTCAATTCTAAACTGAATTTACTTTCCTTTCTTGTCTGTCAGACTATTTGAATAACTGAAACAATCATGGGGCTGGATGATTACTGCAGCATACATGACCATATTTTAATTGCAATTAAATTTCTATAGAGAAAGTTACCCTTTCTGAAGCAAAGTCCCAAGTTTATTTAATGAAACCAAACACTTAGTTTCCAAAAAAATAAGACTGTGCAAATACAATCATTATAATCCAATTCCAGAAGAACTAAGACAAAGATCAATCCAGGAATTCATTAAATGCCCTGTGTGTCAGGATGACCTTTAAGGTTTGCTAATAATCTACATTTTCAAATTTTTAGGCTTTCTTTTGCAGACTCTCAGAGAGAACAAAGAAGCCCTGATCGTATTCATTGCTTAGTAAATGAGGAATTTTCTGACCATTTTATGTCTACATATTTTGCTGTGCATCAGGATAACAGTTATGGGCTGCAGATTAAAAGAGAAAAAAAGGTTCCCTGGAAATGCAAGTATTCTGAGCTCTTTTCCCAGAAGGAGTAGGAGCTGTTTCAAAGACAGCATCAGGGATTCATCTCCCTTCCAATCCCCTCAAAGGAGCATGTATCACATCTTCTCATCCTTCCATCTGAAGAGAAAGAATTTTTCTAATCAGAGAAACAACTTGCCACAAATCTGTCATTATCCTCGGGATTGCTCCTGGATGGAGTCTGATCCCATGCCCTCTTTCACCCAAAAGTGAAACTATTTTGAAAATTAGTTGTATTTTATGGAGAAGAATTGTGCACAAATCTCTATTATGTTTGGGTGGCTTCCAGGATATATACCCAATTATATATTCCAGGAAAATACCCAATTATTGTAAAATTTGGTATTTTAAGGACCTGGATTCTAGATTAAATACAGGACCCCAAGTTAGGGAAGCAAACCAAGGACAGGATTTGCAGAAACAAGGCTGTTGCACAGGGAAGTCACCCATCTGGAGAGAGGAAATCACCATGCTCCTGTCTACTTTGTCTGGGTAAAAGCTCTGAAACCTGCCAGTACCAGTGACCAAAATGTTGGCTTATTATGTGATAGCTCCTGTGATGTGTGACACCTGGCCCAAACTAGGAATTGCTGCTGGATCTCGTGCCTGCTGGAGACAGTGGAGGTCCAGTTCTTGAGGGCAGACCCTCTCTACCCCAAGGCAGGTTCCATACCTCCATTTTTGGGGGAATAAGAAAATTGGATTTTGCCCACAAAAGCTGAGAAGTCATAAGCAAAACCCAATGCTCCTGGGGTCCTCAGTAAACACCTCCACTCAGGATTTCCATATGCCTCATCAGTCCAGTGCTTGGCTGCAAGAGCAAGAGAGACAATTATCATTGTCTCTGTTGGTTTTGCCCGTGATTTCACACAAAGGCTGGGACAGAACAGGAGACACATCCAAACTACTGCTCTTACCCACTCCTATTGTATTTTTCCTGCAGCTGAAACCTTTGCTGTGAGAGAAACAGCCTGATTGACAGCACCAAGGGGTAAAAGCTTGCCTTCCCCTACAAAACAGGTACGCCCCTCTCGTGAAAGGACCACCTGCTAAGTCCTCAGCCTCTCTGCTATGGCTATTAATAATCACTTCCCGTGATTTCCATAGCTTTCAGATGCGGATACTTGACCTCTTGTAATCGTGTTCAGATCCCCCCACTCATGTTACACAGGATATCCAGCAGTCCTGGTGCTGGGGACGGGCTGAACTTCTGCTCCTCCCTGTCCCTCCCCGGAGCCCGTGTGCCGCTATCCCCACTTTCATCTCCATCGGCATCCGACACGCCGTTTGTCTCGTCGCTGCTCTGGCAGCTCTCCATTATCCCTATTCAGATTTAAACACCAGGTTGCACCTGTTAGTTTGGCTGTTGATTGGGAGGAACTGAAGCAGAAAGTGACCCTGCGTGTCCGGCTAAGCAGTCCCTCTCCGCTAATGGAACAGAGCCGGCTGCACTAAAGCCACCGGTGTGTGCCTCCAGGCTATTTGTATCAACGTGTTTCTGCCTTATTGACTGCCTCCTTGGAAAAGAATTCTGTTGCTTAACTGATTGTAACAATTCTTCCTTTTTTTTTTTTTTTTTCCCTTTTCGTTTCTCTGCCAGTCCACCAGCCTCGGGACTTTACTTCCCACTTCAGTCGCTGTTGCACAGCAGGAGATGATTTTAGGGCAGTCAGCAGCACACCCTTTTTCCTTCAGACCACATGTGAGGGAGCTTGATATTTTCCCAGCACAGTGCCTTTCCTCAATGAAAAACAAGTGGGGTTTATGCAGCTCTGAGTTTCCAGGCCAACCCCATTTACCTCAATCCTCTGCTTTGTTCAAAGACTTGCATTTTCCAAAGTTGCTTCCCAACTGTGTGGCTTCCTATGCGTCTATGGGTGGGACTCAGAAGTGGGGCCTTCACAATACAAAGGATGTGAAAGAAACATTAGCTGGGGACCTTCACTCAAGCAGCACACTCATAGAATATCCTGAGTTGGATGGGACCCACAAGGATCATCAAGCCCAACTCATCTCCCTGCACCACGAGTACCACCATGCACCTGAGAGAGTTGTCCATACACTTCTTGAACCCTGGCAGGTTTGGTGTTGTGGCCACTTCCCTAGGGATTCTGTTCCAGTGCTCAACCACCCTCTGGGTGAGGAACATTTGGGTAGCTTAAACCTACCCTGACACAGCTCCATGCCATTCCCTCGAGTCCTCTCACTGGTCACCACAGAGAAGAGATCAGTGTCTGCCCCTTTGACTCCCCTAGTGAGAAATCTGCAGACCATGATGACATCTCTCCTCAGTCTCCCCTTCCCTAGTCTGAACAAACCAATGTGCAAGAGTCCCTAAAAATGCCATATCAACACAACAAGCTGGGTGCTCCCTAGTGAGAATATCCATCACCCAGGAGAACCTTCAACCTGGGCTCTTGTGGCAGCCCAGGACACACTCTAGGGTGAAGTAAGGACAACGTATTTTCCTTTTTGCTGGTAAAAACTCTGAAAGTCACATACGAAACACACCCCTTTTGCAGCCCATATCTGAATATGTCACAACAGACCAGAAGGAGCTTTCAGAGGTCCCTCAAGCAAGCCTCTTGCTATCTCCCATCAGCCAACACCTTCTCAGGGTAGCTCAGCTCAGATAAGAGATGTTCCTCTTTTCTTCAGGTTCACAGTGTGACACATGTATTCCTCCCAGTCCTCCTGAGGATGGTATCACGTGTATTAGGCAACAAGGAGAGTGGAGAGGGGGGGCAAAACAGCTTGACAGCTGCTTCTCAAGTAGACCATCAACAACTATCTGCTAGCAAATTTAAAATAAATCAGGGAAGAGATCTCTTTTACAACTTTCCCTCATTTTTCCACTGGCTAGCAGGCAGGTTTTTGCATCCAACAAAATAATAAGCATTTCCATGAGCTGTTTATTTGACAGGGTATTGGAGGAAGGTGAATGATTAAGTCTTGGGGGTGTTAATGGGGTCATTTCATGCTGTGGTGATTGGTGGACTGATAGAATGGATTATGTGCCTATAATTATAATTTTTTTGCTGCTGGGTGGTCACCATTTCCAGTTGTAAATCTGCTTGTCAGGGCACTAAGACATTTTTCCGCGGGTGTTCCTTATTGTTATTTAAAGGTAAAGAAATCATTTCAAAAGCACAAATTAGGCTTGGTTGCCAACAGGAAGGAGATAAAGTTGAAAAAAATCACCACTGGGAATCCAACAGTCCTTCCTACATGCAACCACACTCCTGTGGGATGGGGGGATGCGTGGGCTGTCGCCATCCCCCACGTTCTGCTTTGACGTGGAGAGCTGGGAATCAATCACTTTGATGTCTTATCTTATCCCTGAAGATAGATAGCAGTGGCTTGTTTGGTGACTGCCGTAGTGCTACTTTAGCAGACCCTTTTGAAGTACTAGAGCAGCACTTCAGCGGCCGTTGTGAGAGCGGAAAAGCTGACACCAACGCTGCTTCGGGAAACGGCCACCAGGGACGTGGCAAGGATGATGGCTTTGTGCTGAGTGGCATCTTCCCTTGACACCCACGGGTGTCACAGTGGTGGCTGTGAGTGGGTGGCTCTGTGCACACATCTCCCATCCACGTGTGCCCCTGCCTCGGGCAACTTTATAGCCCTGCCAGTTTTTGCTCTTCAGGGATGCACTTGCTGAGCGTGAAGATGGCAGAAAAAGGCAGGGAGGTGTTCAGACACGTTCCTCTGTTTCTTGGGGCCTAGATATCTCGCTGGCATTTGGGTATCCAAACTGAGCTGCTGACTCCATCCCTGGCAAGTCTCTGTGGGCAATGTGACCTGTGTTCCTATCAGTGCCCTTAATGAGTCATGTTCTACCCTTGCAACCTCTCCCCACACAGGTTATTTCTTGTTCTTTCTGGTTTGTTCTGCCTGCCATCCTGGAGACACAACCTTTCTTATGCTCCCTTTGCATTTTAGAGACCTAAAAGGCAAAAGTTTGCTCCAAGTTTACATTACCCAAATTTGCAGCAACCTTTTCCCTTGTCTTGGCAAGCAGAATCCTGCTGAGCACGTACCTATTCCCTGCATTTCCCCATCCCTTCCCACTGGCTGGCACACCTCTCTGCTATTATCTTTCCCCTGGTTTGCCTTGCTTTTTGCATCAGGCAGAGCAGTTGGACTATGTTTTCAAGACCTCTGTTGTCTTTTTTTGCTGCCTTGAGTTTCCAGCTCTAAACTGCCCCACACCAGGCTCTGCTTCTCACTCATACAATTTTTTCAACAAGCACCGTTGTGTTTTCCTGTAGACACCTAAAAACTACCTGCAAAGTGCCCTCATTGCCCTCCTTTGAGCTCGCCTTTGCTGCAATAGAGCCCTAGGTAGTAATTGAGTCGAATGGACGAGTTTCACGGCCACGATGCTGACAGATACCACTTCATCATTTCCCAGTAATCCATTGCACCTGTTATTAAATGTTGTCTTTTCTTTAGCCTGGAAACTCTTATGAGGGCTTTTTATTCACCATTTTCAGTCCCCAGAACAAAGATATCCCGGACTCTCTTGAGTGTTATAGGAACTTAGGTGCCAAATAAAAGAATAGTAATTTAGAGCCGACCACTTCTATCTAGTTCAGAGCTGAGGAAAAAAAAATCAGTTGAGTTGCTTTCAAAATTTTCTCCTTTATACATCAGTTGAACAAAATCCAAAGGCTCTTTTCTTTGTCAGCTCGGCTAGTTTGTTTGCACTGCCAGTTCCTCCCACTAATGAAATATTTTTTTCCCCATTTTGTTTTGGCAAAGAATAGAAGCCTTGGGGTTTTAACTAAAACATTTCCCTACCTGCCCCCCAGATCACCCCTGCAGTGCATCACAGTCTTCCCTCTCTACGTGTTACCGTGCAGAATAAAAGCAGATCCTGGAAACAGAATGCTGAGACATGACCAAGCCTGATTCGCAAAGTATCAACCACTGCCAGCCCATAAACCTTCTGAGTAATGTTTTATTTCCTTGCTTTAAGTAATCAGTCCAAATGGAAAGGACATAGCAATGGAAAGCAGACACTCCTTGGTTTAAAGGGAATAAATAAACACTTTTAAACTGCCATCCCACCCCACCCCCCCAGTTTCTGATTTCACAGAAGGGACATCATCAGCCTGACTCCCAGGCAATATTTCAGCTGCTCATTGCAGAACTGATACAGTGGTAATCTTGGTGCTGATACAAACTTTTTGTTCACTTCTCAGGTCTTTGACCTATTTCATAGAATCATTAAGGTTGGAAAAGAGCTCTAAGATCATCAAGTACAACCATTAGCCCATCGCTGCCAGATCCACCACTGAACCATGTCCCTAAGCACCACATCTGCACGTTTTTTGAACACTCCCAGGGACAGTGATTCCACCATTTCCCTGGGCAACCTGTTCCAATGCCTGACCACACATTCAGTTAAGAAAGATTTCAACATCCTACTTCCTCATGCTAGTTCTCCTTCCACGTCGTTCACTGTGCTCGATCCCAGTGTCTCCTTGGGCTCCCACAAGTTTTAGAAGCAAGACCCAAAAATCACAGCAATTCTTGCAGACCTTGGTGGTTCACCGTGCACATTCATGCAGCCCACGCCTCCTTTACAAGTGTCATCTCTGGTGATCAGCAGTAACAGCTGTTCCAGTGGTACAATGGATAAAAGTTCTGCCTCCGGAACCCCTGCTTGCAGTATAAAGTCCAAATTAAAAGTTTCAAGGAAATATCTGGGTATTGTCTCCTCAAGGCTTTCTGCGTTGGGCTGGCTACACCTAATTTTCTCTTCAACAGTTTGAGTCACGTAAAGTGTCACATTTTCCTGGCCTTACATGAGAATGCTCATTACGCTTATTTGTTTAATATGAGGGAGTCCGGTTCTGCTTCAATTTATACAGCCAAATATTAAAATATAATGCTGTGAGGCAAAGTCGGTCAGATTCCCATACTCATCTGGCAGTAGTATTTGTTAGCAAATCCTGACTAAAAGTGGTTTTTCTTAGTTATTTTACACTGTGGAGAAAAAGTGACTCAGTGGCAGGATCTCTTCAGAGGCCTGGATAAAACTGATTGTATTTTTTTCTAAATTACTGTTTAGCAATCCAAAGATGTTCTCAGCTATTTGCTGGCATGTGAAAAGACACACTAAATGGCTCTTGGGGGTTAATTTTCATGACCCTGACTCTAGCTCTCAACATGATAGATTACATTTTCAATTCTATTCCTCGGTGTATAAGAGAGAATCATTTTGTAGAAAATGAGAATTGATCCAAATCTTCACCCTAAAGTCAAAATGCAGTTTTATTGACCAGAAAGGGAAAAAAAAAATAAAGGATGCATTCTTTAGAACAGTGTTCCCTGTGATATCCTCTGTGCCAAAACAGCCTGAAATGGGAGCAGAACTGCCACCTCAATAGGGAAACCAAATTCTGGGGAAGGACAGGCCATGCCTGCCAGACCCAGCTCACTACTCGGGGTTTATTTGCAGTTTAGGTGCAACTTTCATGCATTTTCTTCTCTTCCCAAGATTTGGCTTGCTGCCTCCCTGTCCTTGTGCCTCTTTCAGCCTGACACTGCAGCTACCAGGGACCATTATGGCCCCATGCAGATAAAAGGGGATTTTCCAAGGTGTGAACAGGAACTGGGCACCTCCTTTCTGTTGGAAAGCCCTGGGAGCTGATATCCTTGTTGCCTTCTGGGAGTCATGGGGCAAATGGAATTGCTGACATTTGGGTGATGGGGTCCCTGCAAGAGGTCCAGGGGTATCAGCAAAGGAACACAGTTCAGGTCTACACTCCTGGAGCCGGGCTGGGAGCACCCCACCTGCAAGTCAAGTAGGTTTTGAGACTTCATCCTGCAGTCCTGACTGGACAGAGGCACAAATTTTACTTCTGGCCATGCCCCAAGCTGGCTGCTACTTTGGGAAATGTCACATCACTGCTCTGCTCCTGCATCTCCTCCCTCACCTTTGGCTTTGCTTTGCTTGTCTACACTGCTGGTCCTCCAGGAATGCATTGGGAATCATCCCTGGTGAAGCAGCCTGGCCAGGTGTCTCTAGTTGGGTATAAAGCCTGATGACATTTTATCTTCCCCTTCCCTTTAGAGATTCAACATAGTTAAAAACAACACAATCATTCCCAACCTTTTCCCTGAGAAAAAAAAATGCTGGAAAATGTGACCCCAAAGGACGAAACAAGCCCAAATCTCTGCCTTTCATAAGACATATAAGAGAAGCTCCAAATTGCCCTTACTGTAGGGCTGAAGACTTTTACAGCTCACTCACCCCATGGCCCTGAGTATTTGGGCTGGCATAACCAATGCCGAACTGGGCATGCTGGTGTTTCACTCTCAGCATTTAAGCTTGCTGGTGTGCAGCCAGGCTGGAGAATGCTCTGCAATCACCCTGCCTCGCAGGAGAGGAAAATTAAAAGCCCATCAGATCCCCTACTCGACAACAAAGCCTTTCTGCAGGAGGCAGAGGGCAGTGTTTGCACACACATAGTCATTAGGAGCACAAGCGGGTCAAGTTCATCGCCGATGCTCTCCCTGCGGTACTGTTTGGGGTGATGATGGTGGGGTTCTCTTTGGGCGGTGATGGTGGCCCACTGGGATTCAGTAAGATGGGAAACAGGTTTGTGCCCAGCTTGGACGTGTTTGGAGAATCTCGTGGGGGTGGTTAAAGTGCTCACCTCTCCTGAAAAACTGCCACAAGTCGCTGTGTGAGTCCCCTGAGAAAGGGGGGACAGAGCTCCTCACAGAGGGGGGACCTGCATCAGGGAGGCCCAGTGGATTTTGTCCCCAGCTGGGACATTTACCCTGCACCAAGCAAAGCCAGAAGCTGAGTCACAAGTGTTATAGATTTCGCAGCAGGCAGCAGCTCACAGGTTCAGCTCCACAGTCCTGTCCCTGGGGCACTCCTGGATCTGGAGAGGGGAGAAGTGCCCACTCCGCTGTCCTGCTGGTCGCATTCAGCATGTGTGGGTGGCTGATCTTACACCCCTCCGTGAGAGGGAGGGTAGGAGGGGGGCAGTGTGCCTGTGTACATGCCTCGGAGGCTAATTTGATCTCCTCCCTGCCTCCCACCTCCCTCCTCCCCCGCCACCCCAAAAACAAACCTACAGCGCGGCAATGCGCCTCACGGATTAGCGAGGGGAGACCACGGCAGGGTCCCGCTTCTGGGAAATGACACCAGCTAATGGCATGACACAGGGCACCCGCAGCCCCGGAGCCGACCCTTTGGCAGGAGTCTGTAAGGCTGAAATCAATACCCCCTCCGCTTCCTGTGCCCCCCCCTGCTCCCGCACGTCCCCTCCAGGACTCTGCTTTCCCAGGGTCACAGCCCACAGCTCCGAAAAGATCCTCCTCATCCGGATGTCACCCCCTGACAGAACCCTCTCTAGAGGTGAATGTGTTGGAAAATGGAATGAAAACTTTTTTCCAAGCTAAACTCAGTTTGGTCTTACAAACAGAACTCCTTTAGAAAACCAATAATTTTCGCACTTTCCTTGCTGGTGCTCTCAGGGGAAAAATATCAAAGGTCTGATGCCCTGTTCCTACAAAAACAGTTGGTGTGCGCTTGTAGAGTCCACTGTAGTTTGTATCCATTTGAGCAGAGAGCACATAAATTTTTCCCAGGTGTCTCTTTTGTGTTACCTGCAACCTGTGTCACAAGAGGCAGCTTCGCCTCTCCAGCAGCAGCTTCATTTCACACCATGGTTGAGATGGCAAAGGGAGATTCTTCTGCCACTTGATACTAACCATCCTGTCACTAAATTCGTCCTTACTTTAGCTTCATTGTGCCACTGGAGTGGAGTCAAGGTTTAATTTATCCCACATAGTTTATGAGGTCCTCATGAGCTCACGGCAGAGGAGAAACGCGCTCCCTGCCAGCAGTACTTTCAGACAGCCGTTTGAATGTCCCATCTCTGAGCTGAACAGGCTCTAGAAGGAAAGTGCTGCAGCAGGTGGTATGTAAAGAGACGCATGACACAGCCACGTTGTTTAACCACAGGCCTGAGAAAGGCAAGGTAATCTCTGAGATAGCATTTCATACCCATTAGAGTCATCACACTGCTCTCATTGGAGTCTGTAATTACTGTTCCCAAATTTGAGGCAAGCAGCTACTAAATGCTGAGGAATCCCCAGGTTGTTTCCAGTGGGGATGGAGATTGTTTATAATCAGATGTCTCTTTGATGCAGTCTCTGATGAACACATTTGGTCCCTCAGTGCTGCAGCAACAAAACAAGAGCACATCTCCTCTTCCAGCCTCTCTCCTCAAGTCATTACCTCAATCTTTGCCAATGATTTTTCCTAATGGAATCCTGTAAATTCCTTCTCATATCTGCTTATCATCATGCTCACTCCTCTTCTGTCATCTGCCTCTAGCCAAACACACACACGGCACTCTGCCAGCACCAGTGCACAGGTTTCTGCTCTGGCATCCAGTTCCAAGGCCAGGCTCTTCCGACATGGTTTTGTTCTAAACAGTCTCATATGTTCTGGGCAGTCTTGCAATTCAGCTGTTTTCATCATGAGAAGCTTATTTACCACCTCCATCTATCCTGAATAAAGAAAGGCCATCCCACCTACATGGCAAGTAGATGGCACCAGGCCCCAAACCTCTTAAGAAACCTGAGGTTCTCTACAGTGGGAGAGAGATGCATTCTTAAGTTCACCCCACGTGGCATTTTTTTTTTTTTTGTTAAAGATTTAAAAAAGTTATAAGAAAGCAACTATTTTTATAAGATGTTTCTCTTGGGACATTTTGACAGCTCAGGCTGGTTTTGGTCCCATCCAAAGCTCATCAGAGGTCCTATGCCACTCCCAGGCTGGCCAGGACATCTCTCTGCACAAGCCCACTGCTGCCCTTGTGCTGGGTCATGGCTACCCAGAGCTGCACCCTTTTTATGCAAGAGGAACATTGCCCTCACACCTGTCCCAGCCTTTGCTGTTCTAATCATCTTCACAGTTTTGGAGGTTTCCACTGTGAAATCCTGTCCAAAACCCTTCCCTCTTCACACCTCTTTGGGTGATCTGTAGGGAAAATTTTAAAGGTTGATCTGAGTCCAGTGGCCTCCTGTACAGAAACCACTTTTTCAGTGTCTCCCCCACAATTGACTCACCTTAAGGTTTCTGGTTTCCCTTCTTTCAGTGCTGTGAAAGCAAAAGTAGTCTTGGATTTTAAGCATTTCACAATTTAAACTAGTTCCCTCTAGCAAACAAACTAAACCTTTTATCAATAGAATTATTTTAGCAGTACTTCTAGCTTTTAAATTCCTTGGAGACCTCAGTGGGAATTCTGAGAGTGATGATATCTGGGAAAGACCTGGAGGGCTTTGCTGCAGGGTGGTGAAAGGGTCAGCGGTATTTTTGTGGAGCAAAATCAGCATTTGGGAAAACACTGGGCCAGTGGGAAGACTGAGATTGGGATAGGGAGATGGGAGGTAGGAATGGAGGTTTTGGGATACTTGAGATTGGACAGGGGCTGATTGGTCCCCCTCCACTGGTAATATAGGTCTCCCTGTAAACAGAAGTAGAAAGAAGGAAGACAGAAGCTGATTATGATGGACAGGGCTGCCCATACAGCCATACACCCCTTTCCTGTCCCTTGATGCCTGCAGAGGACTGTACAGGCAGGACCCAAGCACAGAACAAGACAATTCATCCCAGACTCCTCTGACAAGCCCAAGAACAAGCCCTTTTCCTTGGGAATTACGTCCTTTGAGTAAGTCAGTATCTGTAGTCTGTCAAGCTTTCCATTTCAGGTGTTCTTCAAAACTTCAGCAAAGCTTTAAACAGGGGTAATTCCAGGTGAATAAAGCCCCAAGATTTTTAGCACAACCTTCTTGCTGAGTGTTGATGGTGCTGCGACTGCCACGGTTGCTTACAGCAGCTCACACTGTTTGCCACAACAGGACATACCTGTTGGGGAGGGCACCATAAATGCTTACATCTCCTAAGGGAAGGACTTTCACAGAATTATAGAATCACAGAATATGTGGAAGGGGCCCACAAGGATCATCAAGTCCATCCCTTAGCCCTGCATAGGACCATCACACCATGTGCCTGAGAGAATTTTCCAAATGCTTCTTGAACTCTGTCAACCTTGGTGCTGTGACCACTGCCCTGCAGAGCCTGCTCCAGTGCCCAACCACCCTCTGGATGAAGAACCTTTTTCTAGTATTCAACCTAAACCTCCCCTGACACAACTTTAGGCTGCTGCCTCTGGTCCTGTCACTGGTCCCCATAGAGAAGAGATCAGTGCCTCCCTTTCCTCTTCCTCTCACAAGGGAGTTGAGTTTTAGAGAGTAAGATGTTCTGTGCTTCTATGCGTTTGTGACAAAAAAAAAAAAAAAAAAGGAAAATATCCACACTGGAATGACTTCATCCAAAGTGGTATTAAGAGCTGGAGATAAGCCCAAGGGAGTAATGGGCCCCCTTGGCTGTTGAGTGTGTAGGATCTCAAAAGAGCTGTCAGCCCAGAGACGACGCCTTGGTAGAACTTGGGGCACCAACCTGACAAGAGAGCTTCTTCCCCAGTGTGTGGGTTTCAGAAAAGCTGGATCCCCTTTGGTTCAAGGACGATAAAGTCCTCAAAGTTCCCAAACCTACTCTTTTAAAATTTATTTTTATTTTTTTTCCCCTCCCCCAGGAGAGGCTCCTGCTCCACTGCCAGAGCTCCGACGTAAGCTCCTCCTGGCTCCCCTTGATGGGATACCGGACAGAGAGGTCTTTGCAGCGCTGCAAAGCGGCACACGGTGAACACTGCTGATGTGACAGCTGGTTGGGAGCTGCAGGCTCCTGGTGGCAGTGCCTCAGGGTAGGACCAGACTAAAATTCCTACGTGGCAGGAGACACCTCTGCCTACGTGCTCCAGGACTCGGGCAACGTGCTGCCCTCAGGCACCAAACAGCAAAAGCAGCAAGTGGGGTTATAGCATGTTACTCCTGTAGAGATTCAGGTTCACGCTGAATTTATTTTCTTACATCAAAATTCTCTTTAATGCACATTCAGAGCTTGTTTACAAAGAAGGTTTGCTTCTTAAGAAATAAAGAAAAATCCCTGGTAGGAATCCTTTTCTTTTCAAAAGTCCCAACGGGACCTATTGTTTGTTTAGGAGGTGTCCTGCTGTCCCTAAGCACTCTTCACCTAGCAGGAGCGCTGCACAAGTTATCACAAAAAAGCCTGCACCTTCTAGCTTCGTGGAAATTCAGATCTGGGAAGAACATAATTCCCTGCTTATTTTTGTGCAAGGTTTTTAACATCTGGCTTGGTGCTCCAACCAGGACACATCCCCTTTGAACCGTTCTGCCTCCATAGATGGTGTTGGCATTCCCTGGCGTGTCTGACCTCTGTGCCTCCAGGGATGCTCCGTGCCAACATATGCATTGCATATATTGGGATGTTCTCAGTAAAGACAATAGATTTAATGCTTGGTGACAGTGTGTAAATAAAACAGATTTTAACATCTGGTCTCCTGTCTTTGAAACACAATGGCACCTCATAAATAATATAGCATTGTAACTCCCAGAAGGCACTAACAAGTACTTTATTAGGTGTCACGTCAGTGCTCCATTTTGCAGCAACTGCCCAGAACTAGAAGTCCTATAATTCAGTTACACTGTAAGTAGCTACTAATGAGGCACATTATAATAAAGAGCCGATGCCATACAGCTACACTGCAGTAAATCTGGAGTAATTCCAGAGAAATCAGTGCTAAAGTATGGATTTGCCCCTATGAAATGAAAAACAAAGGCTTGCTCAAAAAAAAAAAGAAAAAAAAAGAAAAAAAAAAGAGAAGTTCTGAAGAATGACTGTGAGACTTTGAGGAGGGGTTTGTGGAAAGCTCCTAATAATTATTTATTGCCCTTCACTCTTCCCTTTTCTACTCCATTCTTATCTGTCACTCATGTATTGAGTATCCTGACAAGTCTGCCTGACTATTAATGCTCCTATTTTGTGGGTTTGCATAGTGCCTCCTGAGTACTTAACAGGTCTTAGAGAGTTCAGTTCACTAAGCTCTCAGCTTGTCTGGCAGTCCCAATGGCTTAATAATGTAAAATCATAAACCGGACTGCAACTGATGCCTCTTTCCTGTCTATTCTTTTATCAGGAACTGCTGTGTGGGATCTGGAAGACAGAAGCATAATTAGATGTGTGCTGAGTGGGGTTTCCCTTTAGCAAGCACAATTCTGAGCTCCAGACATAAGCAGGGATTTTGGGGAGATGGATTTTCTGGGGATAATAATGCTTCCTTTGCTACAGGATGGAGAAGTCCACAAAGCAGCTTTCTGGCATAGAAAGATTTCTAACCTCTTTTCCTGACATTGCTTACTCAAATATGGTCTCACAGCAGAGCTGAAATTGCTGTATGCTCTCATAGTATATAAAACGGGATGCAACGTGGCTGCATGATGTAATCTAAAAGTTACCTCACCCTCCTTAAAATCTTTCTTATTCAACCGGTTTCCAGCAGATAGATTTATTTTCAGCCCAGAACGACATTATCTCCCGTAGTAGACTAAAGAGGTTCGTTTCTGATCTCTGCTAATTAATGGGAAGTGTGTTTCCAGAGACAAACCCTGATGTGTGTGTGTAAGGACAGGTCACTCTGTGGGCATGTGCATGTCTATGTGTGCGTGTGCTTGCTGACAGCACACCCGTCCTGCTACTAAGCCACAATCGAATTTACCATTTCCTTTCGAACTGAGCAGCGTCATTACCTCCCGCTAATGTGGTTAGGAGGGAGCAGGAGATGCTCTGGGATGTTGACTGGTGGTAGTGGAGCCAGCACCAGGGCACGTGTGCGAACCCTGGGCTGTGGGGGCAATTGCAGCTGGCAAGGCAGAGGGATGTTATATCCTGGTCGTAAAATTAGGACAGTGTTCAGGTTGCGTCACTGTGACATGTCCCATGCTGAGACTGCTTTGAGCAGTGTTGATCAGCACCGTGACGCCCATCTAAAATTACCTTTCTGTTGTGATTTCTGCAGTTTAAGAAAAATAACTCTGATTCAGCAAAAAGAAAAAAAAAAACCCAACATGTGAAACTTAAGCTGGGCTTCCCCTGGGGTTGCCCATGGGCTCTTGATGGGCAGATGCTTCCATGGACCCTCCAGAGACAGGAGTGGTTGGCACTCATTTGGGCCCCCAATGCTTCTGCTCTCCCATGCTGGGACACCAAACTGATGGCAAAGCTGGACAAAAACAAAGCTTTTTCTTTATTATTAAGTAGTAAAATATTAAGTGGACTGAAGTCAGCTACCCTTCCTCCTAGGGGAGCACCCTAACCACAAAGCTATAGAATCACAAAACTACAAAATCACACTTCTCCCTTCCTCCCACCCAACCCAATTATAGCTTAATTATTTCAAGAGGTCAGCATAGCTCTACATCAGGGAATGAAGAACACATCACTCCTTTAGCATCCCCTATGATTCTGTGGCCACAGACCCCAGAAAACTGGTTGTCATAGAATCATCTAATGGTTTGGGTTAGAAGAGACCTTAGAGATCATCTTGTTCTGACTTGTCCACCACAGGAGGTTCAACTCTTATTGTTGGAGGCAGAACCACAACCTAATCTTCCACAAATAAATCAGCTTCCTCACTCTGGACCTTCAGGAGAAGAGCAGGGAGCTGTTAAATTTTGGAGAGAGTGACATTTTGTCTTGGAAGCATCTTTGGAGCACGTCTGCAGCCCAATTTGCTTGATACGATCAACTTGAGTAATGAGCAATGTGCTGGGATACTTGGTCGTCTGAAGACGGGTGTGTTGGGAAGTGTTATTATCAGACCTTTAACTACTTGGAAATGGTAATGTAAAAAGACATTAGCACCTCTGAACTTCAAGGGCCTCCTGAGCCCTGCTTCGGCAGAACAAGGGTTTTTCACCTCGGAGCCCCAGGCAGTGTTTAGGCAATCGAGACTCCTGTGTGGAGGAAGGGATGTGCACTTCTCTTTGTGATGAGCTGTAAAGTGCTAAGAGTCTGATGTGGACAATCAGAAAAATGCCCGTGCTATGTTCCAGTCACAGAGAAAGAGTAAGAAACCAGATATTCGGTGTCTCAGCTGCTGAGACAGGATGTAACATCAGGCTCCTTTCACTTTGGTGTGAAGATGTACTCAACTCAATCTGTGGAAAACTTTGCTACACTTGTGTTTTAAAAGCCCCATCATGTTTTCTCATGTATCTTTGTCTGATCTTTACTCTTTGAATAAAATATCTTTTTTTTTTTCTTTTTTTTTTTTTTTCCCCTTAGATACCTCATACAAAGTCTATTTAACACCTATCTCCTCTGACTTGGCATAGTGAATCACTGTTCACACAGAGCTGAATGAAGCCACTAATTAAATATGGAATCTTTATTAAACTGTAGACAGGCTCTACTTATAAGACCATGCAACAAATGAATTGTTTGTGCTATTCTTTAACTTATCTCCTGCCCCTATCCAACTGCTTTGAGGGCAAACATGTCTACACTCACAAGGTATGATGGCAAATTCTCTCGGGATTCATGCTTTTGTACACAGATCTAAATTCATAAGCAAGGAAGCCTTGAAAAGTA
Organism: Empidonax traillii; assembly: GCF_003031625.1. NCBI lineage: Eukaryota > Metazoa > Chordata > Aves > Passeriformes > Tyrannidae > Empidonax > Empidonax traillii. Next base: position 162,896 of record NW_020955586.1, read on the forward strand.
ATTACTTGGCTGCTTGTGACTCATTTGGTTACCCTGAAGTAGCTCTGAGGCTTGAAAGGGCACTCTGTGCTCATGCTGAGCTGTTTGCTGACTTTGCAAGGAGTTCGTTGAAGTGCATGGTGGATACTTGCTCTTGTACTGACACATCAGTCAGAAAAAAATTAGGGTGAAAATATACCCAAGAGCACAGTCTTATGCAGGTCTTAGTCACAGAATCATAGAATGGTTTGTGTTGGAAGGGAGCTTAAAGACCATCTGGTTCCAGCACCCTGCCATGGGCAGGGACACCTTCCACCAGACCAGGTTGTTCAGAGACCCTTCCAACCTAGCCTTGAACACTTCCAGGGATGGGGCATCCACAGCTTCTCTGGGTAACCTGTTCAAGGGTCTCACCATCCTCTGAGTACAGAATTTCTTCCAGACATCTAATCAAAATCTCCCCACTTTCAGTTTGAAACCATTCCCCCTTGCCCCATCACTCCAAACCCTTGTAAGAAATCCCTCTTCAGCTCTCTTGGAGCCCCTTTGGGCACTGGAAAGGGGTTTAAGGTCTCACTGGAGCCTTCTCTGCTCCAGGCTGAACAAACACATCTCTCTCAAACCTTTCCTCATAGGAGAGGTGTTCCAGCCCTCTGGTCATCTTCCTGTCCCTCCTCAGGGCCACACAGATGAGGTGCTCAGTATCCCTTCCTTCTCTTAAGCAGGAGCAAGTCGGCAGATTTTTGGCAAAACTCTAGTCAATAATAAATCATGTTCTCCTGCTGGCCCTGCTCATGTCTGTGAAACAGCCCAGGTGGATCCAGCCACCTTTCCCTGAGACTCTGAACTGCTGATGTCCCCCACTGTACCTGGAGCTGAGCAGTAGCTTGGGGCACCCAGCGTTTTATTTAATTATATATATAAAAAATTTGTATATCATGATACCTCAAGGTGCAGTAGGTGAAAAAAAAAGTGGAAGTAGGTAAAGAAATACATCACTTTACAGTCAATCTTTCTATGACTGAACAGATTAAAAGCAAATATGCATGAAGGCAGCATCCCAAATCCCAACATAAAAAAAAAAAAAAACCTTACAGAGATAAGAAATATGATGCTTGTGGAAAAAAAGAAGCTTTCCTTCTGTTTCTCAGACAAACACTCTTTTGTAGTGTGGATGTGTGCTATTTTCTTATGGCTTTTAAATTGGTTCCTTGATTTGTTTCTTTATCTTCTCCCTGAGACTTTCCTGATTAGTTGAGATTTCTGCACTCACTAGTTGATTAAATAATGAATACATTTGTTTGATTTGCAGTTGCTTACTTAATTAAAATTTCTTTTCAGTGCCCCAATTTCCATTATGATTTCAATTTTGCATTTAATCACTGTGTTGTTCTTTGCTGCCACCTTTCTTAATAGAGGTCTAGTCTCCTGTCAGCCTTATTGCAAAGCCTGGCTCTGAGCTGCACACGGGCACGTGAGAGAGAGAGAACTCCATTTGTGCAGTTGATTTACACAGGAACTTGAAACCTGGAGAGGGGTGGGGGGAAGTTGAATTTGCAGGAATATCCAAAGAGTACAGATGTGGTTTAGTCTAGGAAATGAATGCAAACTATTTCTATCATTGTCAGGTCAAGAACCATCACATTTCCCTGAGGAGAAAGATCAGATTTTGTATTTAGCATCCTGTAGGTTAAAGTTAAAACAGGTCTCTTTGTCCCACGGTGTGAACAGAATGATCACCAGTGCTGGCAGGTTGTTTGTAGCAGTGGGAGAGTGTGTTCTTCACCAGAAATTGTGTGATGAGGCATGAGTTCAGTGCTCTAGTGTTGATCCATTTGAGGACACTGCATTTCCTTCTCTTTTTTATTCTCCCTTTTCTTTATTCTCACTTATTGTCCTCAGCTGATTCTGCTCTTTCATCTACATTTGCTCTCCCACAGTAGACCCCAAATTTCTGGACATATTTCTCAGTCTGAACAAGTTTTCTATTCACTGGTGGGATCACACTTGAAATCGTTCATGTTGTCCTATCACCAGATTTTAATGCCAGTATCCCAATCTGATTAATAAGAGTGAGGGGAAACCCCCCTTTTGACAGTGCTGCAGGCTGCAGATGTGGACACATGCCTCTGCATCAGCTCACAGTCGAAAGGGACCCTGAGTCAGGAATGCAACACTGGTATTTCAAAAGAAAAGGCATCTGTCATACCATGTACAGCAAGCTCAGCATCTTTGTTTAACAGCCAGGCAAGGCAGAAACACTGCATGACAAACCCCTCCCCAGACACACGATAATAACTCTTACGATGGGATTCTTGGAGAATAAAACATTTATTGTATGTTTTGTCATCTGCACAAGTATTACAGTAAGAGTCATCAGAGTATCTTGATGGAAAAGCTGATCTCCAGATCAGAGGTGAAGAGGATGCAGCACAGAGGGTTCGAGGAGACAGGCACTGAGGACAACTGATACTTTGAGAAGCAGGGAGGAGGGAATGACCAGGGTTAATGGCTTAAATCCTTATCCACCCAGGAAATCCCTTTAACTCCACTGAAGTGAATATATGTCAGCTTAGAAATCACAAGAACATCTGGTTTATGTATTTGCAGAAGGAAGTTTTTTTTAAGGACTCAATTTCTGCTGTGCTTCCATGTCTGCAGCTTTTTTAATTCAGGAAGAAATACAAAGGTATCATTTACAGCTGCCCACAAATAGCAACGACTCTTCTGGAGTAATACATTATTTTTGCTAACACCAAAAGCAATAGGAACAGATCTTGTAATCTTGACAATGGTGTGCAATAAGTCACAATAATGACAAATGTGCCTTTTCATAGAAAGTAGAAATCAGCTATTCATAAAAAAACAGAGCTAAAAGAAACCTTGAAAATTTATCTTTCCCAAGCGTTGGATTTCTGGGAGCCAGAATAAGAGCAAAAGCCCCCCTTCCCCTAAAAGCTGTCTTGTTTTTAGAGTAAGAGACAGAATAAATGAGTGAAAGAATCTCATCCATGGCCTGTTCAAGAAGGGACTGAGGTCCACTGGGTGAAGCAACCTCACGAGGATATTTTCAGAAGGTGTGTACTGGACCTTCAAAATAGATACATGACATTGAGGGCATTAATCTAATGTACATAATTATGGCTCCTCATTCTGGACATTTCAATGGCTCTCTTACCCAAGAAGAAGCCACCCAAAGCCCTCCTTCTCTGGTCTGTTATTTGGATCTATCCTTGTCACTGTAAAAGTGGGTCACACGTGATTAAACATCTTCCACAACTGAAAACACCCATTAGTGAGTTCTTTATCTGCTTTTTTTATAAACCATGGAGTTTTGGAGACGGAAGAGTCCATGGTTTTGAAAGTACAGCTCACCTTGTCCTCTAAAGCCTGTCAGATGAATCATGTCCCCAGTGTTTCTCTGCAGTCACTGTAACAAAAGCAAAATCTACCGAGACGCAGGAGCCTGAATGGCAAAGGCCTGAAGTTGGAAGGATAATTATCTTGCACATCATGTGCCTCTATATTTTTTTCTCCTCTCTGTATTGGTGGACCAGACAATATACACTCAGGTCTTATCACTGGGGGGAAGATATACGTGTGCTGCATGGAAGATAGGAGAAATGAGTGGTCACACAAACTGATCAAGGGGTTATCTCCTGTCTCAGTTAGTCATTCCAGGTAGTATTTCCTTTAATATTATTTCTCACAAGGTTAGGTGTGAAAAGGTCCATTTGCAGTCTCTGATGAGAGATGGGTGCCTCACAAAGGACAATTCATTCCCTCTTAAATTAGATATCTCGGATAAGTGGGATGAATCAGACTCTAGAGGAATTTATCCCTTTCCACCGGCTATTTAGTAGGTTCAATTAATAATGTGCTTTGAGAATTTATCACTTGCTGAGCAGTAACAATGGCGGCAAACTTAATCTTGGCATCTAAAGCATTAACTTCATCTGCTGGTAGGAACTTTGTTAAAACTGACTCCATAAATCTGAGAGCTAAAATGGAAGGAAAGAAAATCAGCCTGATGCAGGATTTTGTTGTTTGTTGGTTTTGTTTTCTTTTAAATTTTATAACCATTCAACAACCTTCCCCTTGCAACCTGGAGCAGCTCATACTGGTTTAACTTGGAGATTAACCACCTCTAAAAAGATAAATCCCATTTTGCCAATAAAAGACTTGTCCCGCTATATAAAAGGTATGCCTATGGAGCAGTTGAACATCTCTTGATGCCAGTGTCCCTGGGGAAGACTTTTGACTTTATATTAATCACAGTCTGAAGCACCATCAGCCTTAACGTTTCAAATTTAATTAGCTCTTCTTCCCGCAGTTCATAATTCAGATGGTTTTGTTGTAAATCAGCCACAACATAATAACCTGAGTCACTTTTAAGCACTCAGTGGACAAGTGTGTGTTCAGTTCTTCAATAAGTATTGATAGCAGGTTCAAGTCACAGAACAGATTCAATTATATCCAGGACTAGCACTGTCTTGAGTATTTCTGATCAGTGCATTCATTACAGAGTGAGCACTGGAAAAATTCGTAATTAAAATAATTCAAATGAAGGGGGGATGCTGTCATCCTCTAGGCTGATGAGTGAAAATAAAACAGGGATTTTGGTATGGCAGCACTCCTGCAACATGTGGAAGGACCACAGTCCAAACCTATACCAGAGGCTTCTGGGGGTGGTTGGTGAGGAAGTGGACTGAGAAATTGAAGTATTTTTTAGAGAGGTTATTACAGAGTTCCGCAATCTGAGACCTGGAGAAATATGAAGGGAAAGCCCAAATGCTGTGAAGGAGAGAAAGAACAGCTCTTGGCAAGAACAGACATCTAGGAAGTGCTTGAAAATTACGTGTGACTGAGCATTAAAATCCTTTAAATGAACATTTGGGCTTATGTTTACCCATGAAGGTTAACAATAGAGGAAACAGAGACAAGCACTCTAATGAGCTCTCCTTCCCTGAGGCATGTGTTGCCTTTTTTTCAGGTAACAGCACCCTTTCCATTGCTAATGATTTTCTTCTGTGTAAAAAGGCAGATTTTCTTTTACCATTTACCCTCCACTATGCACGACAGATGGTGTGATGTGCAGTTTTGGGAGCTAGTCTAGGGTGTATGAACTGATATGCATTAGGCTCACAAATTCAGTTGTGTCTTACCTGTCTGACCGAGGAATCCATCTACTAGAATAAGTAAAGAGCCAGAAAAAGGCAGCAGCTTATGTTTGTTTATTGTGTTTTTCTTTGGGGAAAAAAAAATTGTCTTGCCTTTCTGCCAGAACTTTAAATCACATTTCAATAGAATATGTCGAGGGCTTAAGGTCATCCTCTTATGAAAGCACAGGCAGAGGGTCTGGGAAGTTTCAGGCTGAAATAAGGGTTTCTGGTCTAGATAAATTCAAGGCATGCAGCAAGATGCTTTGCTGTTATGGATTTAGGCCCAAAGCCTGCAAACCCTGAAGTACTTAACTCACACTAGTAGATCAGCTATGCATCCATTTCTGGGAGACAGGATGAGCATATGCATAAATAGCAATAAATCAGGTAAAAATCAATGTTTTCCAGCCTCTTCAAATGGCTGTGCCTGCTCATTCAGTCACAATAATGGTATTTCTAGTTGGTGCCCACCTTCCCCTAGTTTTACCTAGGTTGGGGGAGGCATATCTGAGGCTTGGGGAAATCTGTGACCCACAACTGGACTAGAGACTGGTTAAAGCAGCACTGTGGGGCTCAGCATGATGTAATCATTAAAAAGAGTAAATATCATAAAATAAGAGTATTAATCACAGGAACAGGGCTAGTGGTCATCCCTGGGTTTGCCAGGTGCAATAGCTTTTTTTTTTTTTTTCCCCAGATTATACAGGGTTGTATTGACAACAAGTTAACGTTGTTTATGCCCTGGACAGACAGATAGAGGCTCCTGGGAGATTATTCCTTTCCTCTTGCTGAACTGGGAGAAAAGAGTGTAAAGACAGTGTCAAGATGTGGTGGATCCCTAAAGAGCAGAAATAGCCTGGATCATCATCCATGTTTTGTACAGGGCTAAACCATACTTTTTTGCTAAAGCAAGGAGCCAGGTGAGGACAGTCTGACCCCTTGTGCCAGCAAAACATTGCACTATTTTTTGCACTGGGATAAGAGAAATTGCATTATTGCTGTATATACCCAAAATAATACTGTAACCAGGATATGAGGGGTCAGACCTAGAGCATTTGTTGAGCAGCTCACAAATTACCTCCCAGGATAAATTTCCCCTGTAAACAAAAGTTTCAAAAACATCTCTGGCACAGCATCCTGGGTGGAGGAAAGCTCATAAATTTATGTACATAGAGTAAATACTTAACATTACTGACTTCAATGAGTGATGAGATCTGGTGAGGAAAAACAGGTCAGCAGTGCTGTTTTATTTATTTATCTATTTAAACTATAACTCTCACTGTTTTTTTGACCCCACTCACCCTTTCCTAGCTGTGCAAACTTATGGTCTGTGGCAAGACTTGAGACAGCTCTAATTCAGATACTCGTATGCTCTTTCCTTCCTTCTCTTTTAACTGGGTCTTCACGATGTGTGACCTAGGCCAGCTTTGGCAGATCTTGCTTTATAGGTGTTTAAGACCAAAAAACACTGGGTTGAAAGAGTGCACGGAAAGTTCATCTGCAGAGGGAAGGATGTTAAATGGGAGTGCAATCGAAGCACAAAAGGTAATAAGCCCTGAACCAAAGCCTTGCAACCTCAATTTGCACTACTTATAAGGTCACTTTTTTACTTTGACCCACTGTGGAGGTAGTGGTCAGAGTCTGGGATGTTCTTTTCTGTAGTGTAAAATTTGGAGTGAAAAAAGTCACCTCGTTTCTCCTACTACCTCTCCCCTCTACCATGGAACAGGTTTCTCAACATGTCCTACCCAGAAAATTTCCTGTGGAGAGTTTTGGCTGAAAGCCGGAGGGGAATTACCAATTCATCTGTTCAAATGGTTCTATGCCAGAGCAACCAGCACAAGGGATGTGGACCAAGCTCTGGCTTTTGAGGACATAAAACAACCCCAAAGATACAGAACTGTGACCTCATTCAAAACAGGCTCCTGGGGCATCAGTTTCACTGGTGATTAATGGTTTTGCTGTGACTCAAACCCAGGGCAGTGTCAAGCACTACCCAGATCCATCCCAGTCATCAGAAATGTAATACAAATGTAGAGTTTAGTCCAGGATTTCATGGAAAAGGGCTGAGTACAAGGTTTAATGTATTAGTCATGACAGTGTAAAGAACTGAGATTGTGTGGGGAAAAAATTTATCATCAGATAGAGATCACCACAGTTATGACTGGATGATTTCTCTCTCCTTGACCTTCTGAGGGAGCCTCATGCCACAAACATCAATACTTGCTTGATCCACACCTATGCTGGGGTCTATCTACCTACAACATTTAATTTCCTTCTCAATTCTCTGTATAATAGAATGGAAGAATTTGGTGCACCTTAAAGGTGTACTTTTGAACAAAACTGAACTTATAGAGGTACCATTCCTTCCTCAGGGCTAGTGTAGGATGCGGCATTCCCCCGAATCCCGATCCATTTATTTTATCACAGTGAAGAAGGTGACACTACCAAAAGTTCACCAGAGGAAATGCACTATTGAAATAATAAATATTATGACCTTTTCTGCCTTCCCTGATCTGATGTGACAGCAGAGGTCTCAGAAAGAAAACCTTTTTCACTTTCCATCATCCTTCGGTATTTTGATGTTCTTTACTTACTTTCACCCACAGAAAAAAAAAAAAAAACCAACAAAAAAACCCAACAAACATGTTGGAATTTGGGTTGGGGAGGTAAAAACCTATCCTTTGAGAAGACATCTACGCTGCAGGATAATAAGGACCAGGTGCTGAACGGAGTTACAGCCCTTTTTATCCTCTTTGCATGGAGTGGTGCAGCACGGCTGGGGAGACTCTGGCAGGGGGTGAGCACAAGAAGGTCAGAGCCAATGCCAATTTTGAGCAAGTGGCCTCTCTACAGCATCTTCTTTTCCTTATTGCACATCTTAACCCATTTACTTATCACATGGTCTTGTGGGAACAGGCCTGTAATTCACACCATATTTGTTTTAATTGCCTCTGGCTTTCCTCGCCATTTGGCATATGTACAAAAGGAGGAGAGGAGAGCTTTTATGGGAGTAAAATTCTATAAGGAATCACTTATATACAAAACAGAACACATGCTAATGGGGGATGTGAAAGTTGCTTTGACCATGGATTGTTGTTTTGTGCCATTAACTTACCATTACATATCCCAGAAATGAGTGGAAAACCCTTTTGCTTTGCTGTGGTAAATCAACCTTACCTATAGCCACTGAATAGTAGTACTTATAAAGGAGATTAGACAGTGCATTTGCCCTATATAAAATTAATTGTAGCATTTTCATGACAACACAACTGACCACACTTTTCCTGGGTGCTGACACAAGGTTTGAGTGTTCACTCTTCCCAGAGATGACATGATCCAGAGCTGATTTCATACCCTGCAGCAACCTTTGGGCATCACCTGCCTGGCACTAACAACCATTATCCAACCAAAAGTACCCAATTTCTGAAGAATGTTCATGGGGGGAGGTCTGGAGAAATCACAGAGAATGAGCCTCCATGCCAACTGCTCCAGCATGGGGAGCTTTTGGGGCTGGAGCCAACTCCTCTCAGGCACATAGTCTTTTCGCCACTCCAAGGCACGAGCAGATTGAGGAGCACAGCCCTTTCCCAGCCCCTTATATGGAACAGATTTCAGTAAAGGAGATAATCCAGCCCGAAGGGGTTATACAGATAATACCCAACAGGCATGATGGAGGCACGCTCTGCTGAAATCCCTTATATGGCATAGCTGAATAGACCCAGATCTCCCAAATATCTGATGCATAAGACAGCTCTGTTTGGGGTCACACAGCAGATGAAAAGCCACGGTGCAGTGACAGAGCACATCTGCCAACCACTTCCTTTAAAAGCTGACCCCAGAGCAGTGCAGCCTCCCTGCAACCGTATCTTGGAGTAGATTCATCTCATTTCACTTTAGGTGTCTACCTGCCATGCAGGCACCTGCAGAAATGCTGCCTCATCCTAAACTCCTGTTGAAATCACTGTAGAGATGGAGGCACTTCTAGTACTCTTTTTATGCTCTGGTTTAGGCACTGGGATGGATCCAGGCCATGGAGACCATAAAGAGTTTTGATCCTAGCTGGCTGTACCAGTTGGTGCCCCAACTAGACCCAGACACTCAGTCAAAAAAACCCTATCATTTATTTTCATGTGAAACCTGGCACATCTTTAGATACCTTTTTCCTTCCAATTCCAAAACAACTTTTTTTTTTTTTTTTTTTAATAAGTGTGATCTTTCATCTTCAAATAGATGAAAAGTACTTAGTATGGGTACTAAAGAACAAAAAGACATGTTCTTAAGGCAGTTCAATGAGTGTTGTTTATATCTATAAAACTCAGTTTCTTGAAAGAGTCTTTTTAATAAATATGAACTATTCTTTCCAAGTCTAGAACCTGTAAATTTATGTAAAAATTCCAGTCTTGTCAGACTCAGCCCAACACAGCTATTTTACATTTGAAAGCAAAAAAATATGAGGTGACTGGATGCTACATTTTCTGACATACCTTTCTTTTTGAACTTTATTATAATCACTGTGCAGATGAAGAACAACTCTGAATAAATCCAACTTCACAAAGCCCATGGTGCTCCAGAAAAAAGATGATGTTCACAAGCCAGACCCAGAGGGCCCAGTGCCAAGTCACCTCCCAGCAGGGAAATTCTCCTCTTCCCAGGAGTGTAATGCACCTTTCCTCACCATCCCCGTTCCTTCATCTATGTAACCTCTATTTTGTTTCTCCTGCATCTACATGAAGGATATCTCAGCAACTGGCAATTTTTGGGGTGTAATCGGGACTTGTATGGTCAACCACATGCTTTGCAAAAAGCAGGTATCAGAATATCAGGCTGAGATATTGATAAACCCAAGTTTCTTCTGTCAGTAGAGACAGTCTCCTCTCGAGCTTTTGCAACACTTATGCACTAATACATACTTAGTATATACAATGCTAAGAATTTTACATTTTTTCCCCATTTATATGACAATTATCAGTACGGAGCTTATTGTAAAATAAAAAACCTGAACTGTTCTGAATCTTCTGAAATTCCCAGGATGACTTTTTTTCCTCTGGAGGTTGCCATGCAATAGCAAAGGAGCCAACCCTTTGCATCTCTCTCCATAGGGGAGAGTGGGAGGGAACTGGGTACCAACTTGTTCCCATCTGAAATTTCTGAAAGGGAAAAAAATTGCTGAAAAGTTTCAGAACATCTTCGCAAGTGGTGTATCTTATTGCTCACTAATTGCATAATTTGGTGCTCAAAAAATGTGTGGTTTGCACACTCCTGTAGGAGTAGGGTCTTCTCTGCTGCGGCTCCTGTTCCCTGAGCTGTTTATTGGTCCTTGCTTGATGCTCTGCAATGGCTGCCTAGCAACTCCGTGGGACGAGCAAACTTGATCTCATTTAGGTGTTAAATAATCTGAAGTGCAACGATTTTTTTTCTTACGCAAACACTGGAGAGCTTAATAACAGCAGCAGCCAAACGGAGCGCTGGCATAATGGTGATGATGATGCCCTGGCACAAGGGAACAAACTGATAATTGGTATTTTTGAAACTGCAGTTTGAGAAGGCTCTCAAAAAGCGCATAATGAGTGAATTGTTTTACGAACTCAGCCTAGGTGAAGGTGGATGGGTAGTGATTGGATCGCTGCACACGTTCCAGGTGTGCTCATCTAGGGATTCATGATCTACCTAAACGTCTGAAAGTTTTTAAGGTTGGCAGACTTGAAGTTGCTCCCTATTGCTGTGTCCCACTCCTGTGTGGAAGAGATGAGTCAAAATTCTCAGATGCCCATGGTTAATAAAGAATGGCAAAAGCCAAAAGAGTCCCCCCCAAAAAGGCCTACAAAGTTTTATTAGCGAACTACACACTCAGCATGAAAATTGATATGTGTTTTGCCCCTACCCTGTTATAGTAAGAGAAATCAATTAATCAAGGATGAGAGGGAAGAAAGAGAGAGTGAAAGGGAGATTAGAAAGGAGAGGAGATCACAAGTCCTAGTTCCAGCTGACAGGGAGTCCAGGGTCCTGGGGGCTTCATCTTGCTAAAATTTAATGTCAGATTTTACCTTGCAAGCAGAATAAACATTGATTTTGAAGGACAAAAAAAAGAAGAAGTAAAAAAAAAAAAATCCAATATTGTTCCTGCACAGGAGGTGTTTGTGTTGCAGAGTCTCACCTGTGATGGACGGAATCTGCCAGGTAGGGATGAGGGACAGAAATGAATGAAAATGCTGATTAAAATGACAGTTCAGATGGTGCAGAGAAGGAGCCAAGACTGAACTTTTCTGTAATATGCGAAGAAGACAGGAGACTCACAGCTTGTGAGGCTCGTGGGTGGCTGGTTCTGCTCCCACTGAGAAGAGCAATAATTTGCTTGAAGGTCAGAGCTGTGCCAGGCAATGGGAATGCACACACTAAGGTGGCTGCTATCCTGGGACATAATCAGCTCAATTCAGCCTGGACTTAATGAAGTTGCTACAGCAGCCTGAGATGGTGACTGTGTACAGACGGCCTGTAATGAGCAAGATGTCTCAGGGATGTGGAGAACCAGGAGAGCTGCTGGGGAAATGCTGGTTCTCAGTGTCGTGGTGTGACCCCAGTGGGCAGCTCAGCCCCACACAGCTGCTCACTCAGTCCCTGCAGTGGAATGGGGGAGAGGTTCACACAGGGGAAGGTGAGAAAACTCATGGTTTGAAATAAAGGCAGTTTAATAGGTAAAGCAAAAGCAAAAAAAATAAAATTCTTTCACTACTTTCCTCTGGAAGACAGGTATTCAGGATCCCCAGGAGAGCAGGGCTTCATCAGTGTGATCATGATTTGAGAAGACATACCCCATAACCCTGAACTTCTTCCCTTCCGTCTTCTTCCCCAGATTTTATTGCTGAGTAAGACATCCCATGGTGTGGGACATCTCTTTATGACCAGTTGGGGTCAGTTGTCCCAGCCGTGTCCCCTCTCAGCTTCTCATGCACCTCCAGCCTACTCACTGTGGGGGGGAGAAGTGGGAGAAGCAGGAAAGGCAATGGTGCTGTGTGATCACTGCTCAACAATACTTAAAAATTATCCCAGTGTTATCAACACTGTTTTGGTCACAAATCCAAAGCACTTTACAAGCCAATAAGAAGAAAAGTAACTCCATCCCAGCCAAAACCTACACCTGGGCACCGGTGACACTGTTTGGATGCAAACTGGGTGTAGTGCATCAAAGTGACTCTCCCTCAAGCAATGCACAATTATTGGCAGAGTTGTTCACTTTTCCAGTGGGTTTGCAGTGAACTTACACTGATGGGAAAACCAAAACAAAACAAAGCACAGTGTGGCTTTGAGCTAGAAGAAACCTGAAAAACAGTTCTTATTGAATATTCTTCTTCCCCTTCTAAGTTTTCTCCTCTGGCAATATGGAGCAAAATCAATTATTCACATAGATCTACTGCAAAGCAACAGCAAAGCCCAGCACATCTGTATCATTTCATACTAACAGCATTTAAACAGTCCTTACAGAGGCAGAATCTACCTCAGACCATGATACAGATCTCAGTCTCTGCTCATTTTGGATAGCAAATAAGAAAATATTTTACAAGTCAGCATATCTGTGAGAGGTGGATTTCCACAGTAGCTTTTAGAATACCCACATAAATGTTTTTCTCAAAGAACAGCTCCTGAAAATCTGCTCTGTAGATGGAGGTCTTTGTGCCAAACTCTTCATTAATCCTTTTTCCTTGTAAATGTATTGGCAGAGAATACAAGTCCATTAAGACTCAATTTAATATTTACAAATCCCTACTTATCTATGCATGCCCTTCTATCTCTTTCTCCATTGTTCTATCATCACCTTCTTGCCTTCCCCCTGCACAATATGTTGTGGTGGAATGTGATTTTGTTTGGGAGAACCTGCTGCTTTGGCTTTTTGCAGAGCCTCTACAACAGTTTTTATTACTTTAAAAATGTGGTAAAACACTGCGTTGTCTCACTTAAGCTTCTGCTTTTCCAAAGGAAATTCAATTGGCTTTAACACATTTCCAACCAAATGGAAACCCAGACTGTGTAACCTGTGTAGGCCTCCTGTGGGAATAGTCCTTGTCTTTCCTTTCCACTTGCTACTGGAATGACAGCAAAATCTGCTGGCCAGCCCTCCCCTTTTATCAGAGGCAAAATTAACTTGTCCCTCATGTGTTTTGGATTCCAGTCTAAATCTGGACACTGGGAGTTTTTTAGTTGATGTTGACCTTGAAATAGGACATGTGGGTGTATCTGAGCACACCTGGCTGTAGGCTCTGAGCAGCTGAAAGACCTACAGGCACAAAAGTGTTAACCATGTGCACTCCCAACCTATTTTACTTCTCTTTATTTCACCCAGCAAGTCCCTGTTTCTTTTGCATGGGAGATCTTTCTGTTCTGATTTGTATACTAATAAAATCTAAATCAGAGATCTGAAACCCTTTCAGAGTTGTTAATGGGGTGCTTTGAGTTCAATGACAAGATGCAGGTGTGACTTCACCCATGTCTTGGGCTGCCATCCCAAGCACAGATACTCCATCAAACATTTTGCAGGCTGTATTTATAAGGCCTATTACTGTGAATCTTGCTGTGGCAGGCAGGAGAGTGTGTTTTTCTGAATAACACATTGCTCAGAAGTGGAGAGATGGGCAGCAAAGACCATGCAGGGTGCAAGGGAGAGCTGGGGTACATGTCTGTGTGCAGCCACGAGTTCTGGTTGGCAATGTCTGTTCGCCCTGGCTGCAAGCAGAACCTCTTTTTTACTTCATTCTACCCCCTTTTCTGTGCTCTCCAACGGCCCACAAATTATCTGTAAAAAAAATATGTCACCAAAACCCAAAAAGATGCCTTTGTCTTGCAGTCTTTTGTCTCCTCCTCCTCAAATTCCTGCCGCAGTTTGGGACTCCGACCCTTTCCGCAGTGAGAGCTGGTGATATCAGAGGCAGAGGACTGTGACCTTTAAGTGTGAAAAAGTCAGAGGAGGAGATAAGTTATAAGAAAATTCCTGCGTGAAATAATTCAGTGACAAGGTGTTTTGAGGGACAAAGTAGCTAGTAATATATAGACTGTCATTTCAAAGCTGAGGGGGAACCCTAAATGATCTCCAAATAAAATGGTAAACTACAAAGTGCCTTCAAGACCCAAAAATTTATTTTGCTATCTCAGCCCTATGCTCTCCAAGTGTACACAGGCATATATAGTCCTGAAACAACACTGAATTAGAAACAATATTTGAAAGGTCTGTGCTATGGAAGAGTGAAAATACAGCCAGTGAAGGACAGCGGGCAGATTATATACACTGATAATTATTATATTATATATGAGATAGAATTAATTTGTTACATTCTTACACTTTGCCTATGCTAAAAGCAGAGCATTCATATCACTCCAAATTTCACTAACACTGAAGATGCATGTGGACCTGCACATGATCAGGTCTCCAGTGAGCCAGAAGTCTAAGATGGTCCTGTGGATAACTTCGGATTTGGAGCTCTATCAGCTCTTTTGGCTATATCCTCTGTCCATGCTTCAGAGCCAGATTCTTCATGCTGGCAACCTGGATCAAAGGCAGAGGGAATGTTTCCAGTTTATAGAGACTTAGGTGGGAGGAAGATCAGAGTAATCTCGTGACGTGACCAGTGATAGAACACAAGGAAATGGAATGAAGCTGTGCCAGGGAAAGTTCAGACTGAACACTAGGAAAAGGTTCTTCACTGAGGGGCTGGTCAGTCACTGGAACAAGTTCCCCAGGAATGTGGTCACTGCATCAAATGTGCCAAAGTTCGCAGAGCACCTGAATGACTCTCTTAGTGATATGGTTCATTTTTGGTAGTCCTGCAAGGAGCAGGGAGTTGGATTTTTGTGATCCTTATGAGTGCCTTCCAACCTGAGAAATTCTATGATTCTACATTTTGGAAGTCCAGCAAAATGGAACTGCAGCTGAAAGAAGAGAGAAGGAAATGTTATCTGATCATCGTGCATGGGAGCATTGTCCCCAAGTTTTGGAAGATATTTTAGAAGGAATAGAGTCAGGCAGTACATCAAAAAGGATTTTTTTAATGTCCTCATAACAAAGATGAAGGACGAGACTTGATTTAATCATAAAATCAATAGCAGGAAGATGCTCTTGTATTTTGGCAAGAGAATAGGATGCAAAAAATCAGTGTTCAGCTCCTGCCCTTGTTCAGGTCTCAGTGGGTGCTCCTGAGGTTTTGTATTGTAAACGTATTTTGAGACTGTCCTTGTGGTTAAGTTATCTAATCATTTACAGAGTTTGAATGGGAGAAGCTTTAACATGGGCTGGCTCTGAATTGGATGCTCTTACTACAAGAGGTCTCTTTTCTACACCCATAGCCAAAACATGAAGGGAACAGCATCTCCCAGGGCTGCAGAGCTAAAGCAATGCTGTCTGAAAAATGCTTAAATTGTGTTTTGTAGTTAAACCCCTTTGCAGAAAACCTTGGAGAAAAAAATTGGGCTGCTTGACTGTGTGCAGGAGGCCCATTATGTAGCTGGGCGAGCACCATCACAGAGAAGGTTTGTCAGAGCAGGCAGATATCACTTCTAGTGTTTTCTCTTGGGCTCACTCCTGAGGTGTTAAAACAGAGCTGCTGTCTGGAGATACTAACAGGAAACTGATTATTTTTGGCAAATTAATGTTTTATAAGAGAAACATAAAAACACCTACACTGTGCTAAACCAGAGCTCTGTCTTGCCCAGTGTCCCACTATGACCCGTCAGCAAGAGTGGGGTGAGCAGATAGAAGCAGTGCCCTGTGCCAGCCCAGCAAACCTTCCATGCTTGGTAATTCCTGGAGGACTTTGCACCGTCACATTTTGAAACCACATAAAAAAAAGCAATTCTCTAGATCATCCTGTGGTCCAAGCTCCAAAGCTGTAGTGCATGGAGAGTGCAAAACATCTCATTTTATTTCTTTCCCACATGCCCTTTGTTGGTTTATTTGACACCTCCTTAGTCCTCAGATCAGAGGAGTCAGAGTCTCCTTCTCTATTCATTTTTTCCAGGCCAATCATGATTTTATGCCCCTCTATCACATCCTCCTTCAGTTTATCTGCCCTACAGGCAGAAGAGTCCTCGTCTGTTAAATCCATCCCCTAACGAGAGCTGTTTCATACCTTTGATCCTGTCTGTCACCCTTCTCTGCACCAACTCAGCAGCATATTTTGGGCAAGGGAGAAATGGGAACGAGGCCTGGTGGAGACTCATCCCACATGTATGGAGTGGCACGTGGTATCCCTTCCAATGATACCGAAGAGTTTGTTTTTCTGCTCACGACCACCCACTGAGCTGACATTTTCTTAGAAAATCTTTTCACTTCCAAGATTTATTTCCTGAGTGGCAGCTACTTCTCCAAAATAAAGGCTTATTGCCCACCTCTGTCTGAAATTGGCTGTGTGGTGGTGGCACAAGCCAGGTTCCCAGCTCAGCTGGGAAGAGGATTAGAGACTTAGAAACTGTAAAACACATGAATGACGTGATATGTGTGGAGAGAAATCAATGTCTCTGTGTTTGCTCTGGATACAAAAAGCACATAAATCGCTGATTAAAAATCATTGCTGCTAACAGACATTAGAAGAGTGGATGAAAAGAAAACAAATAACTCCATGTAGACCTTTACTCCAGAGCTGGATCTGCTTAGGTGGGAACTAGGTATGATGGGCCCTGCTTGCTGCCCCTCTAGCAGAGGGCCTGGGGCATTTATTGCTATTTTTAGCTTGTTTGATGGGGAGGACTTCCAGAAATAGTGCCTAACTCCAGAGTCTCCACATAATTTCTCCACTGTGACTAGCGTCTGGAATTCAAACTACGGGGCTCTGGGGGCAGCCCCGGTGCCAAACACGTTTCACCACCCCACGGACTCTGCAGGATTGGAAAACAACGGCTTCCTGTAGAAAATGCTTTTAGTTCCTGTAGGACACAGGTTACTAGAATCCCCCAGGAATGTCAGCAGTTGGTAGCTAGAGCAGCATCCAGTCTGAAGTTTTCTCTGACTTTTTGCAAGCTCTGTAAGGATTATAAAATTCCTGAGTTATGTAAATAAATCTCTTTCCTATATGTTTCTTGAACTTAATTGGGTGGTGAAAATATTGTAAGTTTGTGCTTCCACAGCATCTTTCACACAAAGATATCAGAAGTGCTTTATAAACATTCACTAATTAAGCCATTAAACCACACAACACCCCACTGAGTATGTAAGGATTTACAGGGATGTATACAGTAAGAAGATTAAGTTTTAGTAGATTTTTTTTTTTTGGCTGAAAAATAGAAAAATAAATCCAGAAAATATTTTTCTATAGAAAAATGACTTAAACACCTAATATATTGGGATAATGTCAGCAAATCAGAGACAGGCAGGTTGCGGGTGGGTGTTCTTGGGACCACAGCAGTGAGCACAACGCTGGGAGGTTTCTGGAAGTTTTCCCCATCCTGTACATTGGAGAAAAGCAGGCACAGCTTTGTCAGTCTTTTGTCAGCTTTAAAATAGCCCCTACCCGCTGGGGCTTCAAAGTGCTCACGCGTTGAAGAACACAGGTGCCCACACCGAGGGCCCCTGGCATCTTTCCCACATCCATCACAATAAACACGTGTGCTGGAGCAATGGATAAATGCTCACAAGAGGATACTGCATATACTCACCCCTAAGCTGGGTCTGACAGCCTGGGAGAGAGGAGGAGGGAGGGATGGGGTTGTCACCTCCTGACCACCGGCTGCAGGAGGATGAGGAGCAGCCCCGGGGCCTCGGGAGGGGACACATCCCACGCTTTTTCACAGGATGCCACAAGAGCAGTGGTAGGAGGTATCGACAGCCACCAGCATGTCAGCAGACCCGACTCAACAGCTTGCTTGAAGCTTTTGGGTTCTCAGCCACTTCGGTATCACCCCGTGGCACGAAAGCTGTTTGGTATCGCGTCTGCCTGTCATCTGGTCTGAATCAGGGTGTCAGGGCTGATGGCCGGGAAGCTTTGGAAAGTTTTTCAGCGCACAGATAAACAGCAGCAAGTGTTCTCAGGACAACACATTCTGGAGCCCCAATCTTATCAGGGCACTTAGGACGCAGCCTGTATACACGTTTCAGGCCAGACAGCCTGAACAGCTATGAAGACCATGTTGATGGCTGCAGAATTTTCTTGCTTCTTCTTTCTCTCTTTTTTTTGCTATCCTGTTACAACAGGGAATGCTCTGCAGGGCTGTCAGGAGAGTGCTGAATAAAGCCATCCTTGCAGAGATTGATGCCAAACCTCATAGCCCTGAGTGCTTTTACAGCAAACAGGCTCACCACGCTGTCTCAGGGGGATGGTGGCAGAAAAAAGCAACTCAGGTCATCCATCCAGTTGTGAGGAGGGAAGGTGAGACAGTTTTGAGTGCTGTGTTCTCTGCACACAGCTTAAAGGGAACACTGCATACAATTTGGGGAAGGAGCTTGCTGCATTGCTGGTGTGCAGCCCCTGTTCACCTTGTACTGCCCAGGTGAGGGTAAAACCATGCTGGTAGTGCAAATGTGGCCATGGGGCTTCTCTTATTGTTTGGCTCAGCTTTGTCAAAGCAAGCTCAAACCTGCCTTATAACTGTGTGTTATAAACTTAGCCTTAGTCCTTGCTGTACATTCCTGAGTGGTTGTGTAGTTTGTAAAAAATCATCCCACGGCAGTGACTTGGAGAACTCAAAAACGCAAGAAACAGAAATAAGCTCTTATTAAAAAAAGAAATACTTCAGCAAGTCTCTTTTCATGGCTTTTGTTTGAGTATACTCAGGGAGTTATAATTGAAATATATGCATTACAATTTGGGGTTGGAAAAATCAATGTGTTTCACACCTACGTGTATGGTGTTACCTAAAACACCTCCTCCTCCTTCCTGTCTCTGCCTGGAGTCTTCACTGCTGCTCAGTTCCTGCTAGCAGATCTCTGTGATCTTCCTCCACCAAAACAAGCTCCCCCGCAGAATTCATTACAGCCAAGGGATGTGATGGATGTGAGCCCACACATCAGCTTCAACTTCACGGTAAAGTCAGATGTGAACTTCAGGTGAACTCCCACATATGGTGAGAGAGATGCTGCCTGATCCCAGATTCCCATTTTCTGCACTGTCTTCTACAGTTTGGGCAGGAGGTTGCCACAGCCAGGTCTGTTTAATGATGCCCCCACCTCTTTGCTGATTCCAGGTGGAGTTGTGGCCAAGATCAGGCCGAGCAAGGAATATTATGGGCTTTAGACAGGTTGCCAGCAACCAACCTTAGACATTAAAAAGGGCAAAAATAGATTCTAAGGCTAGCTGCTTTGCAAGCAGAAGGGACAAGCCCACGAGGTTAAAGCATTCATCTTCTTATTGCTCCTCAAACCTTCTTCCCAGCATTGTTCCCCATAAAGGTAAATGTAATTTCTGGTGCATGTTTGGAACTTTGGTGCTGCAAGCACTTTCCCTGATCCTGCTCTGCTGCTGTGTGTAACCAGTGTTTGCCAAGCTCCTCTTGGGGCATCTGTGTGATGTAGAAAAGAGGCCAGTGGCTGAGTGAAAGATGAAAAATTAAATGGTTTGAAGAGTCATTGGAGTCAAACATTGCATTTTAGAGTGATGTTTGTGTTATTCTACTTGATTTAGATGTAGCCATGGTGCCACAGTCCCTCCAGTGTTGTGCTGTTTCTGGCTATTAAAGGTGCTGCTTGGGGGGAGCATCTCTGTAACCAGGAATTCAAGCATAAAACACCACTGACTTTTATTGTCAGCTCCTGGTTTAGCCATGATTTTCTTATTTTTCCCTTCATCACTTGTATTAAGGCATTTTAAAATTTCCAGGTCCTTTTATTCTAACACAAGCAAATCCCTTTCCTACCAGCCATTACAAGATAAGGATCAGATTCTGACAAAACCTGCTCCTCCTCCTCATGAGGTCAGATATGGGTAGAAAAGGACAAAACATAACTCACTTTTCTGTGCACTTCCCTATCCTCCTTACAGCGTATCTATACAAACCTATATTGTCATCTTACATAAATTAGTCTAATTCTGGATTATTTTTAACACTTCTGTCTCCTCCTTTTTCATACTTCTCTTTCAATCATCTACTCTGTCCCCTTCCTATTGACTGTTTGCAGAAATCTATACATGCCAGGAAGTCTCCAAAGTCACAAGGGCTCAGTCCTGCTATGGCCAAGGCCACTCTGGGGGCCTTGTGGTCTGCAACCTCCTCTGACTGGGAGTGGAAGGGCTATGGGATGTTGCTGAGGGAGCTGGGGTTGTTTAGTCTGGAGAAAAGGAGGCTCAGGGAGGATCTTGTCACTCTAAACTGTCTGAAAGTAGGTTAAGTTGGTGTGAGTCTCTTACTTCACCCAGGTAGCAAGTGATGGGATGAGAGGAAATGACCTCACATTGTGCCAGCAGAGGTTTAGATTAGATACTAGGAATTTTTAAATTTTTTGCCCCACAGGAAAACCCTTTAGTTTTAAAGCATTGGAATGGACTGCCCAGATGTAGGCACCATCTTTGGAAGTGTTCAATAAACATATGGATATGGCACCTGAGGGCATGGTTCAGTGGTGAATGGGGTTGGACTTGATGATCTTAAAGGTCTTTTCCTACCTTAACAATTCTATGATGCTATGGTTCTAAGGGATCCCAGTTTTCTTTCATCACTAGAGAGATGGGTATGATTTGCAGTGGGCTCTTCACATAATTTTTTATTGCTCATTTTTGATTTTTATCTCACTAAGGATCCTAGATCAGGATCAGAGAGCTGAACACCCACACTGGGACTTTTTTTACAAGGTCACTTGACATCTTCATCCCAAATTCTCCGGTATTATCTTGTATGAGAATGCACTTAAGATAAACATCTGTCTGAGGCTTATCTGGGGTCAGATTATGTTCACAGAGAGCAAGAGAAGAATAGAGGGATTTAAAACTTTTCCTTCTGTTAAAAATTAGTTTAAACTTTACATAATCCGAAAAAGCAGAATGACAAACTTAATCCAACATCCAATGAAGTTGTTTAAAAAATTTCTTCCCGGGGTATGAGCCGACCTTTTCCCAAATAACAGAATGCCAGTGGCTTCTGTCAGAGGCACTCTCAGAAATGACAGGTAGGTGTTTTTCTGCCATCTTGCCCCACAGCTTCTATAGGAGCTGGTTTTCTCAAGACCTGACTGTATTTGTCCTTACAAAAACCCTGAGGGGAGCAGAGATGAAATCATTCCTACTTTACCTGTTGGGAACTGAGACCTGGAAGAATAAATATTCAATTTTGAAGCCCCTGTGGAGCAGTTTAGCTGGGTTAGATAACAAACTCGGGGCATGAAGTACACAGGTTGTGACCCTCATGCATTCAGGCATGAACACATAGACAAGCTGTCCATGTCCACATCAAGGACATGGTACAGGTGTTGGGTCTATGACTGTGTCTGTGCACAGTGGGGTGGACAGAGCCAGGATGAGACTCTTCTTCTGAGGGACCTCATCTGAACTATTGCTCCAGGCTGTCTTTAGGTTAATGGAGAGAAATAGGTGTCTCTAGAGAACGATCCATCTTCTCCTAATATGGCTGTCTATGGCAAATTGCTCTCTCAAATTGCCTATTTCTATTGACTTCCACTGGAGTTGAGAGTCCCTGTCTCAGAGTGAGACATCAGTTTCAGATGAGAAACTCAGAGCAAGGAATTGACCCGGATTCTGCCAGTGACATCTCCTGGAACAACCTTTTCTGTGGCTTTGCATCACCCAGGGCACATCACCCCATATCTCAAAGCAGCTGGTAGACTTTGAATACTCTAAAAAGCACCTCTATGGCTAAAGCAAATTATATTCCACAGGGGAGACGCCAAGCAGATCCACAAAGGGTCTACCTGCCTTCCAGGGGGTTTGCTTCTACCTTTAGACCTTGTTTCCAAGCAAGCTGAAGAATTAGAGGGAAAACTGTCCCATTTAAAGTATTCTGGGTTTACATTTAGAAGAACCTCAGTCATGAATAAAGCACCAAAGACTGCACTGCACTCGCATAATCCATGGGTAGAAAAACAGTGAGAGTCCCTGAAAGTGAGCTCTCAGGTATTCAGCCTGAAAAAGGGTAGTAAAGAGAAACAAGAGCCATGCCTGAATTTTCTAATTCCTTAAACTTAAGATTCTCCACAACTTAGTTTCATGAAGATAGTGCAGCACTTTCCAGCAGGAGTTGTAATGAGGGGGTAAAAATTTCCAGCTCACAAATACTGGCACAAACTTTAATTGTAGGATTAAATTTTAAAAAAAAAAGTCTCAGACTTCATCAGTGCAGTTCCACTCCCTGTTCTGCATCCAGGAACGAGCATTACAGTGGCAGAACTTATTTCACCCCTGTCCCTTTTAGTAGTCCTGTATCTCACAAACACAGTCAAAGCAAGGTGTGGCCTCACTCACCGTGGTTTTACATGTATAATTGACCCTTCCCTCAGTAAATCCCAGCTGGTGAATAGACAGCTGTGTGCAGCTGCTGTGAGGAGCACCAGCGCTTGGCTGGCTGCATCTGCAAGCAAGATGTCACAGGGTCAGCTGAAGATGAGCTGCTGGGTCAGTCTATGACACCCACACCCCGCAGAGAGCAGATTGCCCAGGCATCAAGAGCATTTTCTGGAGGCGGAAGGGTTCGTTTTCCCCCACTCATGGGTGGGCAGGGCAATGCAGCTGGGATCCAGGGGCACATCCCTGAGGCTGGAGCAGGCAGAATGGGAAGAGGTGCCAGCCCACGCAGGAGTGAACTCTCCTTTGGCAGCTGTCACCTCGCGAGGCTCCGCCAGACCAAACGGCACCAAGAAGTGCTGTGCCCCCACCTCCTTGGTAGCCAGCAGGACCTTGTAATACTTGCTCATGCTAATTAGTATCTGAATCACTGTTCCAATAATTGTGGATACTGCAAGAGGCAATTTTCACGTCTTGTGAGGTGGTTTAAATTCTGGACACCCTATTTCATACACGAGCATTTAAATGGTGCTCTGGAGACAGGATATAGTGAGGGAACCCAATAGGTTACTGCCTGTATCAACTCTTCTATCACCAGCATGCAAAAGGCTGTTACAATATTCCCAAACAGCAGCTCCTTTGAGCACACATTACTGTCCAAGTAATATTATTCTCTAGTACCTCTTTCCTGTGCTATCACCTCTGTTCTCTTAACAATTATTCTTAGCAGGAAAATAGTCATAGGGTTGAAATGAGCCAGCCAGAAATCTCTGAAGTGACTGTCCAAATACTAGAATAAGCAGCCAGTGGCCCTGAGAGGAACGACATGAATGGGATGGGAAGTCCTTCATCTTTTTTGATTGGAGTAGGTGGTAGGTTTCTGGATGAAGAGAGCCTGCCTTCCAGCTTGCATGCATGCAGTGAATTTTCTCACACTGAGTGGCTACCAGGCCCTTCATGTCTGCTATTCAGGACACCTTTCCTAACCCTGTGACCTTTCATTCTGCTAAATACAACAAATATGGGTCAATGGCTTTTTGGAGAGGTAAAACTCCAGAGCAATCCTCTCTTGACACTGAAATAATTCCAGCGCATGAAAAGTGAGAGCAGCTGTGGCTGCTTCCACATCCACAAGCAATGCAGCTTGCTCGATGCCAGCAACCCCTAATCCTCTTTGAACTCCTGACTTTACATGTCGAATGGTTGCTCCATGGAGTAATATCTGTGTATTGCTGCCCATTCACTGTAAGTATTTTACAAGGCGATACAGAGTAGAGAAATGTATCCTCAGGAGGCACAGGCACAAAGGTTACTGAATGCAAATCATATTTGCGTCGGCACTGGCATATGTTTGTAAAACTGGGAACAGGGTATCAAGTGTTAAAATGGGAAAAATTCCCCCTGCATCCTGTGAAAACGCTGGCAGCCCAAGGGCAGAGAGTGCCTGCGGGTGTGGTAATTCGGTATCGGCACTGCTTACTAAACAAAGTAATCATTTCAGACACCAAATAAAGGGATAAAAGTATTTCAGTGAGTAAAAGGAAGTCTCTCCTAATCTGGGGAGAAGTATAAGAGCTTTTAAGTCTGAGAGGCACGGATGTAGGAGCGTACTCTGTTAGTGCTTGCTTTTCGAATTACCTGTTTTGCTGCAGCTTGTGTTCTCCTTTCAGCCCTGGCTTTGGGAGTGTAGAAGTGAGGTGTTTTAAACGATTGTTTTGGAAAGACTTTTAAAAAGCAAGTATTTTGTCTTACAGTGGGAGAAAATGCCTGTCATGTTGCAGCCTGAAAATGTGACCTGCAGATGCTGAAAAGTCAGAAGCAAAAAGGAAAAAAAGTGGAACTTAGAACTTTTTTTTTCTTTTAATACTGTTTCCTTCTCCCACCCTTCTGTTGGGGGCAGGAGAGGTGAAAAAAGGGTGATCCAGTCATTTTTTAGGAGCATTTGTGTTAGTGACTCCAGCAGGCTAAGGGGATTGTGCTCCCATGGAGAGGGATGTTCCCTCAGACTGGAGTCACTCAGTGCTGGCCAGATGGGTATTTCTGAACATATATATTAACACAGAAATGAAGAATAAATTTTTTTCCCAAAAGATATTTACTGGGATTTTTTTCCCTTTCAAAAGTTTATTTTGGTTTGGTTTTTGCTTGTTTTTGTTTTGTTTTAGTAAAAAATTGTTTTCCTTACAAGAAAGAGATTTCTTCATCACAAGCAAACATTTCTTGCAATAGGTGGCTGCACCACAGAGTCAGTTTCTTAGTGAAAAGGGATTTTGATGGATAAACAGTGCTCAGCTCCCCTTTCCCCCTCTTTTCCTCTTGTGTGCAAGAGCACTGGCATGAAGGCTGCATGGGCAGAAACAGTTCAGCCATAAGCTGCATCCCAAGGTGAACCTGCCTTGGAGTGGATACCAGCCTTGGGTGCAAACTGATTTTAGTCCAGTGCAAATATTTACAGTAAAATGAAACCAAATTCCTTAGGGTACCAGTATTTTTAGGGTTGCTGACCTGTAGGGTCTCTACCAGGACCCATAACCAGCACTTGGCAGGTGATGTCTCCATTGAGCCTTCCTTCAAGCCTGCTTGCAGCAGTTTTCATCTTTGATTGCAGAAGGAAGGTCACTGATCAACAGTTTCTCATGGAAAGGCATTTTCCCAGTTTACTTGTATTTCATAGAGTCAACAAATGGTTTGGGTTGGAAAGGACTTTAATGCTTATCCACTTCCAACCTCTGCTATGGGCAAGGACATCATCCACCAGACCAGGTTGCTCAAAGCCTCATCCAAACTGGCCTTGAACACTTCCAGGGATGGGGCATCCACAGCTTCCTTCTCTATGTTTGGAATAGCCTGAAGAATAATATCAAGGCTGAATTTTCCACAGAGAGACTGAGGCTTCCAACCCCCTTCTATCAAGTCTGTCCTAGAGAAAAGACTGGAAAGAGAGAAGAAAGTCTCTTTCTGCCCAAATGTGCTACAGAAGGCAAATCCTGCATTCATTAACTATGAAGAAGGGTTAGGAGAGCTGAGAACCTGTTTGGGAGCCACTTGTCCTGATAGCTGAGCAATATCTCACTGTCAAAATCTTTCCACAACCTATTGCTAGTTGCTCTTGAATTAGGTGCATTCAAAAATCCTGTCTGAACTGAGCCCATACTTGGGAGGCCTGACCATAGATAAAACCAAGAAGCAGCTCCACGTTCACAGCTCACAGAGGCATTTGCTTTAACAAGAGTAATGGAGCATGTGGGGTCAAGTCTGTGTCCTGAAGCCCTCCCACTGCAGCTGACTTTTGACTGGAATGAAGATAATCCCTGGACTCGGAGGCAGAATAAGCTCTGCCCTCAGCTGCATGTGTAGAAATCCAAATGTGGG
This sequence comes from Empidonax traillii, assembly GCF_003031625.1. Classification (NCBI taxonomy): domain Eukaryota; kingdom Metazoa; phylum Chordata; class Aves; order Passeriformes; family Tyrannidae; genus Empidonax; species Empidonax traillii. The sequence continues at coordinate 188,832 of NW_020955586.1, forward strand.
ACATTTTCCTGAGTTTCTACCCATGAATCTAATCCCTTTACATTAAAAAAAAAAAAAAAAAAAAAAAAAAACCTAAACTGCCAGAGCCTTGAAAGAAGCAACCTGGAGGACTTTGACAAATTGTATTGATGGATGATAAAAAACAGGGATTTCACTAACTAGGTACCAAATTTATGCCAGAAGAACATAATCCCTGTACTGCAACCCAGATTTAGAAATACTGTTTTTCCCTAGACTCCACTTCCTCGCATTTTCCCCAAATAATATAAAAATGTAAGGTTTACAAAGGAATAAGGCAGTTTCCTAGAATACATCAGCTGCTGTCCTAATTTTCTCTTCAGTCATGGTGTCAGTCACTGAGCGTTATCTGAAGGCAGGTACGATACCAGTAGCAAGGAAAAATATGATTTTTTTTTTTAAGTCCATTTCTGAAGCTTAAAATCTATACTGAGGCAAGAGGCAAATTAAAATGTAAGTTTACTAATCAGATCCAGGGGTGTTCCTTCAGCTCAACACAAGTTAAATATCAAGGGGATGCAATAAAGGAGTCCAAAACCAGAAGCAGTGAAACTGTAACAGCTTATCCCACTGGTGTCCTTGCAGAGCTGGTCACATACTGAGTAGAAGAGATTTCTTTGGTTAATGAAACACGCTAAAAATGAAAAGATGCTGAAAGTGTCAGGGCAAAGGTAGCTCAAGGTCATCTCACGTTGCAGATACTCATGTTTGTAAAACAGGAGGCTTGCTTTCTATCCTCATTAAAGCATATTTACCAGATAAGAGGTAGGGAAAAGCATTTATGGGTAACATAGGTGGAGAAGGGACTCACTTGGAAGACACAGAATCATCAAATGGTTTGGGTTGGAAGGGACCTTAAAGGGCACCGAGCTTCAATCCCCCTGCCGTGGGCAGGGACCTCTTCCACCAGACCAGGTTGCTTAAAGCCCAGTCTGGTCTTTAACACTTCCAGGCTTGGGTTATCCATACCTTCTCTAGACAACCTGTTCCAGTGTCTCACCACTCTCAAAGTAAAAAAAAATATCCTTCCTATTACCTAATCTAAATCACAGGCACGGGCTTCATGCTATAGGGGGTAAATAAAGTGTTTGGGCATACCCTGCTACATGGGTTCTCTGACAGGGTCAATATCCTAATTATGGCATGTGTTGTGTGGCAGCTCTTCCCAATAATTCCTAATCTGCTGGGCTGGAGGAGTAGGGAGAATCTGTCAGTGGTGGTGTACAGCAGCATAACCCAGCTCCCTGGCTGCAGGCCAGCGTGGATAACAGGCGTTTTCTCTCTAGGTGTTCCTCTGACAGACCACAGAGAAACTTCCCAGGGCATTTATGGCACTGGAGTTTGCACCACCTCCACTGTACACGGGTGTTACCAACCCCTCTTGCAACATCCTGCTGCCACCTCACTCTGGGGGACAAACGTCCAGATCTCTCACACTGTGCAGCGAAGTTCCCTCCTTCAGCATCCACTCAAGCAACCCTTGTCTGAAGGTGTGGACTCCAGCCAGAGCACGAATGAGATTCCCTAGGACTGAGGCCTTACTGCTTGATCTGTTTGTGTGCCAAAAACTGTTCCTGCTGCAATTAACAGTTATTTGTGTAAAAGGACTAAAATTGGGCCTTGATGGCTCTTTGGTGAATTTCAACAAATTTCAACAAAGGAAACTTTACCTGATAGTGAGTTATATCATATTTGGTGTGTAGGATTGCTGCTGTGTGGGGAAAATTCCTATACCACAGGATCCTTAGGGAGCACCAAATCACACCAAGCTCTATCTTATCTCGAAGATGCCCTTATCTCCAAGATGCCAGCAGGTCCCTTCTGCTCTCAGAAGTCCAAGGGTTGGAAGTTGACAGCTGTGCTCTGGAGGCACTGCAGAGCTGTCTGTGATAAGGGTGATGTTCACAAGAGCACAAGGAAGAGCTGCAGTGGAGGCCAAGCCCAAGTTTAGCAGGGGTATAACCCAGGAGGTGATGACCACCTCAAACCTCAATGCCTTTTGCTCAGAGCAGGGCACTCTTCCTTTTCCTTGCCTTTTCCATTGCAGCAGGCACCCAAATCCCACCTTTGGTGTCCTCGAAACACATTTGAGAAAACCCAGTGTTGACTGGTGTTGTCATGGCGGCTCTGTGGGGATGAGAGTAGCTGTCCTGATAAGGGATAATGAGGTTACAGAGTCCCTCCAGCAGGAGAGCAGAAGCTGCAGCTGATCCCAGGGACATTCCCAGCTACTCAGTGAGTCGGCAGAATTGTTAATCTTGGGGCATTACTGATCTGAGGAGGAAACTACGGAGGAGACACAGGCTGCTGCTCGCACAGAGTTATGAGCGGTGTCTCCCATTCCCATCCTCAACATAAAACTCAAAACACAGGAGCCATAGAGGCTCTGCATGTGGCAGAAGTGACTACAAAAACTATACTTACTGATTTGTCTTGTTTTCTCAAGCTTCTAGCAGAGTTAACAGAGGGTTTCATGAAGCAAAGAACTGATCCAGGGAGGTGGGATGCATCCAGGAAGAGCCCAGACATGTCCAGAGCCAGAGTCTAGGCCAGGTGGATGGATGTTGATCATGGTTGGCATCTTAGCCACAAGATAACTTCTGCTGTTCCCAAACGTTGTCTGCAGTTCCAAAAGCAATTAAGATACCAACATCAAAATTCCCAACCTCTCCTCTAACATCCATTAGATGCAATAGACACCACCACAAGTTTCGAATTCTTCTTGAACACGCTTTGCTTTTAGGGAGCTGATACACCTGGAAATGCCAGAACGGGGATTCTTATCCCACAGGTCATGCTACCAAGCATTGCTGAAATATCCTCATCCCTGGGCCAGCCCAGCAGATGACCATCAATGTTAAGTAGTATTGTGTTCTGGAGCACATAATACTCGAGTTAATGGATTTGATCTTTAGTTGATCTTCAGGACACCCCTACCATCCCATGGAGAAATGCTATGTGATGCAGGCTTCAAAGATGCTCCAGCCTTTGCTGCAATCCAAAATATTCCCAGAGTACTTCAAAGGTAAAGCTTTACACTTAAGGGGATGCCTGTGTGGTGTGGCTCTACCACAGCTTTCACTTTCCCCAGGTGTGACATCTATTTGACAATTTATTTTCTGAAAAGCCTCAATCATTTCAAAATAACTAGGCTTTTTTTTTTCCTCTTTCTTTCTTTGCTATGGATAATTAAACTTTGCTCTATTCAAAAGCTTTCACAGAACAGCTGGCAGAAAATAAACCCTCAAACTCCAAGAAATGTAGGAAGGGTTGCTTTTACAGAGTAATCTAAATTGCCCACACTTCAAAAGCAGATCACAAAGGAGGGATTTAAATAAGGGTCCTTTGTTCTGTGGTTGCCAACAACGACATTGCTGTTACTGGACAGTGCTGCAAAGCCCTTTTTTAGCTCAATATAAACAGCCTTTTAAAATCCAAATAAGTCTTTAAAAGGCCATCAGATTAGGGTAAGAGAAAAGTTGTAGCCTCATTACATTGAAAGCTACTCTACAAGCCAAGGGGAACGTCTCATGGATTTGGCTGCATTTGCTTTAAGATCCTTACTCTTCATTTCTGCCTTGCAGTTAGTCAGGAGGGTATGCTGTTCCTGCCAGATGGATTTTTTGAGAAGAAATAAATAGGAAGGGCTTCCCCTCCAGCTCAGTGCTTTAAGGATATCTTGCCATCCTGCTATGTAAAAAGCAGTATCAGAACCGTTTTTAGTGAATTCCCACATTTTTTAAACCCTGGTGGTGTTCACATCAAGCTGGAGGAGCAGGAGGTGGATTTAATGCAGGCTGCTGTTTGTAGAAGGGATCCTCCAACCTCGTGAGCCTCTGACCCTTTCAGTAGTTGTGTCCCACAGCTGAGTCACTACTGCAGGTAAGGAGCACGGAATAGATGTACAGCCACCACAGCTCAGGTTGATTTAATTAGTGACATTTTTAATTAAATTTTACCATTAAAGCTGTACCAGGAGCATGCTTATATAAAAATATTTAATGAAGATTTCTTCATCATCAAAGGAGAAAGGTGTGACTCCAGCTTAATTACTTAGACCAGCGGAGGTAGAACTTGGATGTATCTGAGAATTGGTAGCAAGCAGTGCTCATGATTCAACCACCAAATTAAGGCTGTAAACAAAGGCATTTGCTGTACACCCCGTGGCTGTCCTGCAACCTTTACTGGCACAGGGGGCTGTGCAATTCGATGACAGATGAGATACAGCTTTTGGGACGTTTTTACTGTTTACGCGAAACAATTGATTAGACCTACAATTACACTGTGATAATTGTTAGGCAGGAAGAGAGGCTTCTGCTGTAGGCAGGCAGGTAATAGGATGTGCTGTAATATTAGGTTACCTTGAAATTCTCAAATCAAGAGCCAGGTTTAGGAGTCAGCCAAATCCTGCTCAAATGGAGATGGGAAATTTGAATCTAGAGAATCCTGAATGGCCAAAGTCCATTATCTCTGTTGGAGGGCACTGTTACAGAAACAGAGGCATTGATGAATTTCCCCCTTCCTGGTTTTCCTTCCAGAAAGGGAACACTTGACTGATTCGTGAGTCGTTGCACACTTGGAAGAAAAGTCTAATTTGCCTGCTCATTGCCAAACACATCCCAAGCTCATCATTTTCTACCAGGAGGCAGAGAGAACAGCCATTAAACACAGCACTGAAAGGAGAAAATCACATGCACAATTTGCTGCCTGTGCCTCTCCCCAGGGACTCCACGGTTTAATGCAATTCGGTGTATCCCAGCCAGTGGTGCTTGGCTGCTTTTAATTAAAAAAAAATTAAAGGATTTATGTTGGGATTAAATGGGATAATTATTGATTGATCTCTGCCTTCTAAATTGAAAAGCATTTGGATTAATCAGCTTTTAAGTAGGAAATCACTTGGCTCTGGACAGGAAGCCAACCTCAGGCCCTGCACTTTGCTTCAAGCAGGGCTTTATTTTGTCCTCCTCCCCCAAACCCATTGGGAAATATTTTCCTTTCTTCTCTTCTTGATTCATGCACACAGCTCAAAAGAGAACTGCTTTCATTGAGACAGGGTGTTAAGATCACCCTGCATTTTGCAGGTTACCTTGCACTACCTGCAGAGAACATCTGCCAGCCCCTGCAGCATCCTGAGGCATCTGAACAGAAGGTGTGACATCCTCTGAAACCTTTGAGCTGGGAACTGGGCAACCCACCTCCTGGGCAGGTCAGGTCAGCACTGAGATACTCCAGGATGGAAAGGGCAGGTTTGCACCAATACTGTTGCAAGTAGATCTGTCTTGCAGGTCAAGCAAAGCAGTTGGCCACATAGCCAGCTGAGGAATCAGAAGGGGCTTGTAAATAAAATGGTGTAAAGCTTGCTCTTGATTTAGTTCTGGGGCTGTATATAACACCTCATCTGTACAAGAAGTTGGAAATTAGTTTAGACAAGTGAGGAAGGTCATGGGGCAATGTGAACTTAAGATAATAATGGCACACCCAAAACAATAATATGCTCCATCCCCAGCTGCAGAAGTAGGCTGCTGACCTAAGCCCCCTGTGTTCAGGTTTCCACATTTATTCTGGGGCAGAGATTGTGGAGTTTTGTGACCCTCATCTTTACTTGGAGTATTCCACCTGCATGAAAACAAAAGTCTTGTGAACTCCCAGGAGAACCCAAAGGAGAACTTGGAAGAAAATATTTGCTGTTTAAGGGACTTCCAACAGGATTTTTCAGCCTCTGAATAAAATTTACAGCTCCAATGAGTTATATTTCTGATGCTAGGACTTAGAAGCAAGTTTTAAACTTAGCCTATGTGATTAGGAGAGCAATGTCCACATCACAGTTTTCCTCTTCTAATTTGTCTAGAGAAGTTTTACTATTTTATTTTTAAAAGTTCCTTCTTCCAAAACACTTTTGTTAAGATTCCCCATCAGAATGAAGGGGGATACCCTTCCACAGAGGCTACAATTTTTTAGGAAGAATTTCTGCTGAAGTACTCCAATCACTGGGATGCTGGTACAGCACTGACTCATACAAACCTCCCCCACAGCTCATCGACCAGGGGTAGGTGACCTGGCAGTGTGGTACCAGATTACATCTCTCTGCAGCTGTAAGGTAATTCACACTTTAAAGGATGAGTTGAGTTCCTCACACAGTAGTCATTTCTATAATAATTGGAACAAAAGACCTTTCTTCAGCTCAGTGAAAGCCTCTCCTCCACAGATGACCAAACTTGGAGAACAAAGCACCCACCTTGTTCAGTCCCACTCTCTGAGCATCCTGAAATTCTAACCACCCTGGCCATAACCCCTGAATGAACCTCCCTGCACAGCTTCCTTAGGCAGATCACCCTGATTTGAGCAGTCTTGCTCACAAGAACTACTGATGTGATTGTGGGAAACCTTGCTCTCTACAACTCCCTGAAGGGATGTTGTAGCCAGCTGGGGTTGGTCTCTTCTTCCAGGTAACAAGTGATAGGGCAAGAAAGAAAGGCCTCATGTTGTTCCAGAGAAGGCTTAGGTTGGATATTAGAAAAAATTTCTTCACTGAAAGGGTTGTCAAGCACTGGAACAGGCTGCCCAGGGAAGGGGTGGAGTCACCATCCCTCAGGATATTGCAAAGCCTTGTAGATGTGGCACTTAGAGATATGGGCCAGTAGTAAACTTGGCAGCTGTTGTGCTTACTGGAAGTTTGGTGTTGTCACCCCAAAAAGAAGTGGCACAATCCTTCAAGTCAATCAATTATTTCTTTGAATTTCCTGGTTTCTGATCTCGGAAGCTGCACACTCATTAAGTGAGGTTTAAAAACTGGCTCGTGAGTTGAACAGGAGTCTACAAGGAACCCTCACAGCAGTGAAGGACTACTACATATTGGGCTCTGTGAGCACAAGTGCAGGCAGCAAGCCCAGGGATGTAATTTTTTCCTTCTTTTCATCTTCATAATGTCATATCTCAATTAATTTTCCTGGATTCGGGCTTCCCAATTCAAGGCAGATATGACAAACTAGAGCCTGTCTAGTAGAGGGCCAACTTGATGCTTGGGGTATTGGGGGGCACAGTGGGTGAGAAAAAAGGGAGAAAGCATATTTTCATCAGGCTAGAGGGAAGAAAGGACCAAGAGGACACCACATGGCCATTTTCTTCTACCTGATGTGGGATCAATGAGAAAAAAAGATCCATGTTTTTTTTCCCAAGTTCACAGCAGAACAAATAAGAAGCCATGACACAGTATGCCACAAAGGAAGTTTCAGTTACTTATAAGAGGGAAAAAAAATCCCCAAAATAGAGATGCAGCCTGGAACAGGGACCCAAGGAGTCTGTACCATCTCTGTCCTTGCTGATATTCAATCCCTGAGTAGGTAGCGCTCTGACCAACCTGATTTAATATCAAACACTTTAGGTGAACTCTGCTTGACCAGGGCATTGGACCTTCAGAGATCCTTACCAGCCTAAATGGCTTCATGATTTTATGGCACATTACTGACTTCCCCCCCAGAAAACAAAGTTACAGACCATGAATTTTATTTTTGCTCTGAGCAATCTTTCAGATAATTTCAGCCTGTGCTTTAAATACTTGCAAGGTAAGGACTAGACTGTGAATTTGATCTGATATTCCCTGGGAAGTGAGGGAAGCAAAGAAGACTTAATGTGTGTTCAGGAGCTGATATCACCAGGGAGACCAGCAGCTCGCTACAGCCTGGGGTTCCCCAGGCCAGGCATGTTGCACTGAGTTAGCTGAGAGGTAAGAGGAAGCATTACCAGATTAGCTGTTTCACTGGTCAGGAGAAAATAGAAAGCCTAAATTTCTAGGTGATGCTTGCTGTGTGTTTAGCAGGCACAGCTCATGGTAAGATGCCTTATGCCTGGGGAGCCTCCAGGCAGCAACTGAACTGCCCTTGCAAGAGGCTGTAGGATTGACAACTCCTTACAACCTCTTTGCAGGCAGAAACTGGGGCAGACAGCAGCTACTAACATCTCTCCTGCCCACACTACTGTGACCTGCTTAAGCAATTCTGTCTGCACACGAGGCCAGCCCTGGCACAGGATGACTGCACAAAGGTAAACTTCACTCACCTCCTGGGTGAGTCTTTGCCATGCATTTCTTTATTCTCCTCCCCCGCCACTTTTCCACGACCTCAATCTCCCTCTGGGGACTGTCAGAGTTTTGAATGATTTATTCCAGTAATGGCAAAAGCCCTGCGGAGTCCAACCCCTTCTCCTCAGTACCTGCTGCTGTCTGGGGCAGCTCAGGTCACCAGAGGGTGCTGCTGGCACCCTCCAAGAGCCAACCTTTTTCCTGAGCATTGACCCGTGTCTTTGCAGACAGGTTGGCCTTTTTTTTCCTGTGCACTCCCTGTTCCTGTGATGGTAGGCTGAGCAAAGCCACCTTTATTTCCAGTCTCAGGCTTGAAGCATCCCGGAGAGTGATGTGAAATCCTGAGATTTTGCTCATGTTCATTCAAAAAGTTACCTGGCACTCCCCGAGTGCAGGAGCAGGAAGGTCTGCAAGGCTGAGTGGTTGTCCACGGTTACACATTAAGAGGGTCTTCCACCAGCCTAGAGAGGAAAGGAGAGGTATGTGTTACCTGTGCACTTCTGCTGTGCACAAACACATAGAGAATCACTTAAAACCAGTGAAAGCCAATGCATCAGTTCCGTGGAGCAGCAGAAAAGTCTATATGGTCCTTTTGGCTTCTCCTACCTAAAGCTGTTGTTGCCAAAGCTTATCCTCTCAGTTTCTGAGGCATCCTTGAATTCAGCCCTATATGTTTCTGGACTGTTTGGTTTCAGACGAGTTAATCCTGGCTGTCACTTAAAGATGTTCTACTCAGAGATTTGCAGCTGTGCATAATGGGGCTGAAGTCCCTCCCTGTGTTCTTCGCGCTGCTTTCGGAGACCTTCTGTTGTGTGTGCAGGAATCACTGAGCATTTCGCAAAGGAGAGCCTGAAAATGAATTCTGCAGTCCTAAATGAGCTGCCGTATAATCCTTCTATCTGCTTCAGACTGTCTCAGATTAATTCTATTTGCCAGTCACTTTCCCCCTTTCTCTAAAAAAGGGATATATTTTTAGCCTCTTAACATATCTGACACGCTGGAGTTTCCCTTGCATGTATTCTCACTGTCGCCATTTCTAAGTTTTTTTTTTTCAAAAACTCTTCTTAACTTCTTGTAGCCCAGGACTAGGAATTTAACAACAGTAGTTCAAGGACTTAGTGCTTATGGATACATGCGCATTTACAATATTTAGAAGAAACACAGCCCCCAAATTCTACCATCGGAAAAAACCCCACCAGTGTAAGTTTACAGAGTCACAGAAAGGCTTTTACTAAAGACAAGCTCTGTGGTGGAGCCAAGGGCCCTCTCCTGCCCGTGGCTTTAACATGCCCTGCACAAGCCAATTGTGGTTATATAATACTGTCTCTGGAGCAGATGCTGCTGTGTTTGGGCTGGGAGATTATAGCTGGCATGCACAGCTAATGGGAGCTTTTTGACAAATGCAGCCACCCCTGGCAGGCAGGGGATTGCAGCGAGGGAGCCGCTCCTGCTGGCTCTTCCCTTCAATCCTGTGCAGCTGGGATGGAGGTGGGGACTGGAGCAGGTGCTGCAGTGGGACACTGAGCACTGGGAGGAGGCAGCCCTAAGAGCAACAAAAACAAAAATCCTCCAGCAAGTTCAGCAAATACTCTCCTGCTCAACCCGTCTCTGGCTGGAGGTGTACTGGGGTGTAACTGATGGACTGTAACAGTTGTCAAGCACAGGTGTCTCCTTTGGGGGAAGACGATACACTGCATCCAGGATGGTTAGTGTGTTCCTGTGGCTGAGTATCTGAGTATTTCTTCCTGTTCCTCTGTGATTCACCACATGTTTGGTGTATCGAGTGTCTCATTACCTTTTCCAGCGCAGTGACTTGGTGTTGTGGCATGTGCAGCAGGAGGCCCCCACAGGAATGGAGCAGCAGGCCCTTATCTCAGTGCCGAGATAGGTTTTGACACTTCCTTATCAAAAGGCTATCTTAATGACCTCAAATCTTCTCTGACTCAGCTCCAGAAAATCTTATGTGTCATCTTTTGGTGGCATAGGGCTTTTTCCAGGCAGGTAGACAAGAGGAAAACAGCAGCATAATCTCCAGCTGCTCTTTAGAGCAGCACTGCTTCCATCCGCACCCTTGAGAAACTTTCTGTATCTGACTGATCAATGCCAGCCCCTGCCATCCCTAAGGGCTGCAAATGCAGCCTCCCAAGTGTCCTGCAGTTTGACAGACACAGCCATTGCTGTCTGCTGACTCCTGGCACATCCCTCCAAAATCCTGGTCTGCTACATCGTGTTAAAGTGACGGACGAGGAAGAGCTGTACCCAGCGGATTCAACCCTTTCCTTGTTGGTGCTTTAAGGTTGCTTCACATCTGGATCCCATTAAAAAAACCTATCCAGTTTGGTTACTAAATAAAGCTCATCCAGGCATAAAATTAAATGAACAAGCATTTCTAGTAACTCCAGTATTGTCTGGTTTGAAACATGTGCCACCAGTGATGACCTTATGCTACCTTTACAGAAAAAGCTAAGCCACAGTGAGGATAGGATTCAACTGGATCCCCTTCCTGATCAAACAAAATAATCAACAGGCCACCTCCTACTTAGTCCCATTTGCCCATTTCCAGCTTCATCTCTTCTGCTGTTTTCTGGTGTTTGGCAAAATAGGCCTTTTGCTATTGCTACCTGCACCTCAGACAGGCAGGGAGATCAGAGGGAGTGGTACCTTCCCATGGCTTACAATATGGGGCATCCCATCTGTCTGTATGGAGCTGTGAGAGAACTCCCAACTCACCTCATCCATTTCCTAAATCCCTACTGAGAAGGGGCATTTCTGAGAAGGAAAGCAAAGGGAGATCTGAAATGCCTGCAAGTGCCTTAAATTTCATGGAACTGTAGAAGCATAAAATGTTTTGGGTTGGAAAGGACCTTAAAGAGCATCTCATTCCAACACTATCGCCACGGGCAGGGAACCTTCCACTGGATCAGATTTCTCAAAGCTCCATCTAACCTGGCCTTGAACAATGTCAGGGATGGGGCATCCACCACTTCTTTGGGCAAAATTTGCCTAATGATGTCCCTTGTGAAGGTCTACCCAGGAGATTCTTTCTACCTTCTAGTCACATCTGAGTAAACACCTCTCTGCTTACAGTCCCGAACAGTGACAGGACAGATGTGTTGGAGCCTCATCCAAGGGAGGGTTGGACCTTGCTGAGCTGCAGACACACGTATTATCTTCTAATTAACACTTTATTTATTCTTTTTTTTTTTACATCGAGTCTGTGCACACCCCCCCCCACCCGCCCATTTCACAGAGGGCAGAGAAAGCTGACAGATTCCTCAAGGGGCTATTCTGCATTGTAACCCTTTGGCTGTGCTTTAGGACCCTCTGGGGCTGGGTACCAGCAGTACCTGAGTCCTTTTTAAATCTGCTGGCTTCCAGAAATCCAGTTAGAACATCATGGGGGGCAGCATGGGCTTGCAGCCATCGAAGGAATCAGTTCACAGAGGGCTCTGTGCTCATGCCTGTGGTTACATTGCCATCAGCACCTGAGCTATGTAATGCTTGTCTTGCAAGGGCATGCCTACATGAGGCTGCAGCTCCCAGCAGTGGTGTTACCAGAATAAAATCTTGGGCTCCAGCCACTGTCCAAACCACAAAGCCTCCTGTCCCTTAGTAAACAGCAGCTGCTTCACTTCCCAGAAGTGACCACATTTCAGCAATGGCTGTTGCAATGTAAATAGTTTCTAACCCACCAGAAGCACGTGGGCAGGATGTACATGAGGGTTTGTGTCCTTAAAGTGAGAGATGCAAGTGTGGAGCTGGATGGTCACACCGGGTTTGTTTGTTCACAGGGAGTGCAAGAGCAAAAAAACAATATACTTGTTGTTTAAAAGCAGTGCTGCCAGCGGAATCCCACCACAAATAGTTCAGTAGTCACTTAATCAAGGATATTAGAAGGGTTTAACCAAAGCAGGAAGAGCAGTGGTCCTCTCATGAACCTAACTGTGGCAGAAAAGTGGCAGGTCCATGGTGCCATGGCATTGCTGACCCTTGGGAATTCATGCCACATGTCTGCATCCCAGTTCCTCTGCTTCATTAGGAAAGCAACAAGGGATGGGACTGCAAGTCATCAGGACGTCACAGGCTGAGTCCAACAGACCCAGCAATATCCAGAGAGGCAATATTTCACTGTGTAGCTGGAAGGAGGCTGTACAAGTGATTATTGACATGACCATTACCACCAAAATCCTCTAGGACTGTGGTCGTTTTCTTAGGCTGTTCTGGGGAAGGCAAACATGATAGAGGAGCCAAAAAATGTTATGGTAGATCAAGTAGGCTTCAGGTGACAGCTTCCAGTTGCTGCTGCTCAGCAGGATAATTCTTAACCCCTTTTTCAAGTGTGCAGGAAGCTGGACATAGTTCAATTGTCAATAGCATATTAAGAATATCCACGCTGAAGAGGTATTAGATGATTTTGTTTCTTTACAGAATCAGCCACCTGGGGAAAAGGCTGTCTTTACTCATGCCCAGGGCTGGGCTTGACGTATGGTGTCCAGCAATGGCTTTGCAGAGGAGCAGGCTGGATCTGGGCAGAGCTGGGGCAGCTTGCCTCTCTCTGCAATAAGGGCTGCACAATGTTGTGCTGCAGCAGCTCCCAGCTCTGCTCACTGTAGGGCAATGTAGGGCACTTTCAAGTGCTACAAAAACCCCAGTGGGCAAAGGAGACTTTCACCTCCAGGACATGATACAGCTTCAGACTGGAGTTCTACTAGAGAGGAAATAAATGCTGTCAGTAGCACCAGAGGCATCTGGTGTGAGCTGGATGCCCAGGCTTGAGCAAAGCTTGAAATCCTTTTAGCTTGAATCTCAGGGAACCAAAAGACAGATCAGTGAACAGTGAGAAAGAGGGAGAACTGAGGAGTCCAAATGCTTGAACACAATATTTCAATATGATGTCTTCAGCCAAAGCTGCCCTTAATAAATATACGCGTAGTTTAGGTTCAGTCAAAATGCTTAAAATAAAGTTGACCAAGAATCTGGGATTTTGCTGAGCTGTTGAAAGTAAAATATATGTTGGCTGCACTACTCACACTGAAACTTAGGAGAAGTCCTGTCAGAGAATCATTACTAACCAGTGATGAGCTAGAGACTTCCATGCTGAGAGCTTGGGGGAGGGAAAGGAGAGAGGAGCTATGGTGTTTCTGGAGAGCACAGTGGTATGGCTGATGCCCTTGGACTACCACGTGGCTGCCCAGGAAGCATCCCATGGCCCTCTGAGCCTCAAACACCAGCCATGAGCAATGCAGGACAGACTGAATGCGCCCCGTAGCCACGAAACATCCAATGCCACTGCTCCTGAGAAAGCATCTTGGGAAGAAAAGGGGACTATTTTGCTTGTTTCCCCCTCTCAGAGACCTGGTGTTGCCAAGCATGCAATCTCTCAGAGACTCCAAGCGTCAGCAGAAAGCTCCTCCTGGAGCTTGCCCGCTGCTTCTCCTGCTGATGTGTGGCAGAAATTACATTTGCTCTACATAGAAGCCTCTGCCTGTGCACAGCTGAATGATCACCCGTTTTTAATGTGCCATGACAAGGACGACTGGGTGTTGAACCTTTCGGCCCTGCTGCAAGATCACTTTTAGCCTGCAGTGCAGTTTGAGATTTCCTGCTGAGTGTGGCAGGAGACATACCAAGATTTCTTAGATGCCTCTTTGCTCAGCACAGAGGGACAGCTGCTGTTAGGAGAGCTGCCCAGAGCAGCCTTTGCAGCTCAACTACAGTCCTGCTGCACACGAGGAGAGGAGGAAACTGGATTTACTGCTGAGTCAGATGCATTTCTCTCACTTTGGCCTTGAGTGCAGTGATGATGTTGCTGTCACCAGCAAGGTGAGTTGTCTCTGACACAAAGAGCATCATGCCTTCCTCTGTGATCCCCTATAAACATCAAGTAAAGAGGTTTAGCAAGCAGGAATCAACAATAACAGCAACCTGCACTTACATTTTGGGTCGCTGGCTGCTTGGGGTAGGTTTTTAGCGCAGCAGGGTTTCCTCCACCACTCCCCAGGACTGGTGACAGCAACAACCTGATCATGCTTTGCATTCTTTGAGGTCATCTTCTAGCAAGCCAGCAGACATTTGAACTCCACCAGTATTAGATTTTGTGGTTACTTTGTAATGTATGTGTAATTTAGCCCTTCCGTGGCTTTGGCTTCATTAAAGTTACCCTCATTTTCAGAGCATGAAACAGCCCACCTTCGCCATCCTCTGAAAATTAAGAACATGTTTTGGCTCAGAAAAATGTCCTCAGAAGACCAGGATGGAGATATGGAGTCTTCTTCAGGTAAATCACTTTCAGAAATTCCTCCTGAAACCGTGTATTTCCATGTATACACACACATGCATGCAGATCTTTGCTTTTCTGGTTTTGTTTTTTAAAATATTATGAGATTGGTTAGACTTAGGGGGCAAAAAAAAATAAATCCTCAGATATCCCTCCCCCACAGTCCCCAGTTCCTAGGAGCCTACCGAGGAGAACTCTCAAACCAGCGTATACCACACTTTTGGGTTTCTCCCTGGGACTGAACAGATGGAGAACAGCCTGTCTGGGGAACTTCCCGGGATGCTCCCAAGCTGTGAGAGCCCTTTGTCAAAGTGATTATTCCTATAACACTAAACAAGACACGGGCAGGCAAAGACTTCAGTGCTGCCACACTATCATCCAGACTACAAAACTGCTCTGAGCACTGCACCACTTGCTCCCTGTGTGCTTTCTCATAGTGCTAACAGCTTGGTGGTGCCCCCAGGTCATCCCATGCCATCCATATTTAATCCCCCTGTATTATCATATTGCTTCCCAAATTCTGATTGTCTCCCATCACCAGCTGCTTGTTCTACCAACATTTCTTTTCCCAATAGTCATTTTCCCTTCTTGGAAGGTCCTGAGGCCTTGGAGGGGACTAGTCTAGCAGCACGCCCTGATAGGTGTCTGTTCTGATTTAGGTCAATCTCCCAAACGTGCTTTTGACAGGTCAGACTGGCTAAGGACTGGTTCAGCTAAGCAAGTTGGAAGGTGAGACACTCACTCTGCCCCCCTTCAGTTAGACCAGAGTTTAGTCCTGCCATCCTGGGCAAGAAAAAGCAACCTGTGACTCATTTTGGTAATCAGCAGGAATGTAACCTGTGTGAGATGGAAACGCAGCTCAAGATTTGGTCCACAAAGGCTTGCCTGTCTCACTGCTCCAACACTATTGATAGCTGAGGGCATGGGGTTTTTTGGGCTCACTTAAACTCTAGAGTAAACAAACAAACAAACAAACCAATAGAAAGAAGTTAATATATATCCTTACAAACAAGGAAATTAGCAGGAAACTAGCGCTTGGAACCAGTGTAGGGCATCTCAACCATTTTGAAGGCAAGGGGGAATGAAGCACATCTCATGCTGGATGTGAGGCATTGCCTTCATCCAGCTGAACAGACAGAGCTGTAAACCAAGGAATACTCGATTCATATTGAAGGGACCACCTTCTCATAGCTCTGTCAGCAACATGATGCCCTTCAGAAAATCTGTGTCCTGCAGGCAGACCTGTCTGACCCCATTAGCTTGGGAGGGAGATGAGTGTTTGGAATGGAAGCTCCAGTCCTGGCTCTTTCATAGACCAATAAGACAGAGCACCAAGGTGCAAACACTGGAGTGACTCACAGCAAGCTGAGATGAAATAGAGATGATATCGAAGCATTAACAACAACAGCATCTTTGAAAGTGTTCAGAAAACCAGCTGTAGTGATGGCAAAGCAGAGTAGAAAACAGACTTACAGGGTGAA
Source organism: Empidonax traillii (assembly GCF_003031625.1). Taxonomy (NCBI): domain Eukaryota; kingdom Metazoa; phylum Chordata; class Aves; order Passeriformes; family Tyrannidae; genus Empidonax; species Empidonax traillii. Next base: position 204,685 of record NW_020955586.1, read on the forward strand.
GAAGCTGTTTGTGGGCCTGACTGAAGAACATGAATTCTCTGTCCTTCAATGAAGGAATTTATTTGCTGAGTAGATGATAACATCAAAGTGACACCCCTGGAGAGAGAGCATCCCAATTTAGGATATCATCATGAGTATGTTTTGCCAGTCACTATGAAGGTATTTACATGCATTTAATCCACACAGTCAGCTGGCATGAGAGTCAAAGCTCTCAAATTAGAGCTGGGTAAGGACCTTAAGCTTCAGACTTCAGGGATTTGGACACAGCTCTGAGACCAGAGCTGTGATACTTGCAACCATCAACTGCCTACACTAAGAGCACAGAGGATTAAAAAACTCAGATTGATAATTGCAAACATCATCAGATAAAAAGATTCCTACAGGATCATGTTTCATCTCATTCTTTATTCTGGGAAGCTCCCCTTAACTTCATTTGGAGTTTGCTCCAGGACAGATTGCTAAGGAAGACATGCCCTGGTTGCCTGCACGGTGGTGACAATTTGGTTTTACTGAAAATCCCCCTCACCCATTATGATCATGTGAACTAAATGCCTTTCACGGGAAACTGAGGAGGATGAAGGAGTGTGCTTTGTCCACCCTTCCCAATGCACATTGCAACACTGGACTGACTTGAGGAGTGTAAACCAGCAAGTCATCCTCCCTCACTGCTTCCTATGTCTCATGCAACCTTATAATGCAACAGCCTTACTACCCGTGTTAGATTTGGACAGGGGCCATGTTTACCACCTTCTAGAGCCTGGGTAGCTCTTCACCTTCCCCCTGTCAGTGTCCAGGAGTGTTTCTATGCCAAACACTCCAGGAATGTGAAGGCTGACTAATCTTCAGGCTGATGTTCCCATCCTTCCCCCCCACAGAGGCTGAGGTGAGAGGAGATCACAGCTGCTGGGTAGCAGGTTCACACTCTGGGCCCTGAAGCTGTTAAATCCTCAAGACCCTACACAAAAATAATTTCTGCAGCCTTTGTGGGTTACAGTTCCCAGTGTATGCATAAGTGAAAGACAAGACCTTCTCATGGTGCAAGAGGATGGGTCAACAGCGGGGTGACAGACTGGGGCTTTATCCTTGCTGGTCACACCTGATCTGTGAACACCTGAGCAGCTTCCCTTTGCACCAGGCACTCTTGATTCCACAGAGGACAAGGTATATTTGGCTGCACTAGGACAGCCCAGTGTCTCCAGGCTCAAAATGGGATTAGAAACCCAACTTCACCCAGATGAGCATTTTCCTTTCTGGTTAACCACTATAAGTTTGCAACAGAATGAAGATGTCCTCCCTGAAGTCTAGAAAGCCTCCATATGTGAGAAGCTATTCTTCTGGCCTCTGCTGTCTTCTCAGTGGACATTGGGATCACTCACTTAGCCCAGCTCTATTGCAAATACCATTGCAAAGGATCTGCTTTATTGCCAGGCACCAACTCCTGGCAAAAGATATTTCATCGTGGCTCGAATGGAAAAAAACTTGTGCCTTAAACCAGGGCATTTTAACAGTGATGGGGTTTTTTTTGTATCCTGTACTAATGTCCAGCTGTGCAGTGAGCGCTGCTATAGGGAAGAGACAAACAGCTTGACTTATGACTGCTCACAGGAGTAGCATCACCTGTGTTGAATATTACTGGGTTTCAGAGGGGCTTTCCTCTGACAGTGAGGAGGACTTGAATTCCCCAGCACAGTCTTGAGTTTTAAAAAGCAAATAATGAAAGAGGATCTTATTTCCAGTGGACATATTTTCTAGCCCACCTCATCCACTTTTTTGACTTACTGTATCATGGTTCTTTGTGATGCACTTCAGGGAAGTCAATCCAACCTGCAGGAGCACACCCAGACTGCTGCCCTCTGCACCTTCTCACCGCCTGGGGAGGACAGTGCAGTGAAACCCTGGGGCTGGAGAGCTTGCCCAGCAAAACCCTGCCACATTTCTATGGAGAGAAAAGATTCCTGGAGCACCAGCCGTGCAGATAAGCAGCTGTGAACACGTGGAGACATCGGCTGGGCACTGTGCACAAACCTGAGCTGCTTAAAAGCTCCATCACTGTGGATGCTAACGAGGTGAGCAGCACCTTTTGCAAGAGACTTATGCCAGTGCCTGAGCTTACCCCCTTCACCCATCCACCACACTGCTCAGTAGTGGCTTGTACCGAAGCAAATCAGGTACTTGCAAACTTCCAACCCTCACGTTGCTTCTGCCCATGTTTTCTCAACTCCTCCAACTCTAGATGAGAAACACTTCAAGGAAGTATGGCAACAGAGAGAGGAACAGAGCTTATCTTACCTCTGAGGTGAACAGACATCCTCTCAGCTCCTCATGGAAAACAAAAAGTACAGCAGTTTCTGTCTCAAGTACCTTTCCAGAGAGGTCAATCCAAACAAATCTCAAGTAATCAGAATTAACAACCTCTGGTTTCCTGTGTTTTGTTCCATGGAGTTGGTAGTCCTTGGTGGTTCAGCAAATGTGAAGTCATTGTTCCCCCTACAAAGTGAGGCATTTGTAAGACCTGCCCTCACTATGAAAATGTTTTGTTTTTCCTTAAGATCTGAGTTCTTTTTACCACCTTTCCTCTTTGCCAAAGACTCACAGCCTCCTCAGCTGCTTATTTTTGCAAAACTCATGGCAATTCATTTGTCTTTGAGACTCCCACCCCTCCACCAGGCCAAGGGAAGAGACACAGGAGAGGCACATGGTCCTTGTGAGCACAGGCTTGTCTCTGTGGAAAGCCAGAGAGGTCCTGAGAGGCACCTGCCCTCCTTTGAGGTCTGGTTTCTTCCCCTCCTGGTTAAGGGGCTCCCTTCCACTACTGCAGAAGGGAAACAGCTATCTTTACCCCATTTCAACCACAGGCTTTAGAGAAGACCCTGCACATCTGCAGCACCTCAGCACAGCGCTGCTGAAGCACTTGACACAGCTACAAACCTCCCCCTGCAACATCCAGAGCAACCCACCCTCAAACCACAGCACCTGACTTCCCCACAGGCTCAGGAGGACATTTTTCTCTTCTGCTTCCCCCAGTGTCCTTCCAGTAAACCTCACAGCAACTTCAGACACCAAACCAGTAAAGCCCTAGAGCATTCCTTCAGTCCTCACTTCCATAATTAGAGAAAGTGTCCAAAGCTGCCTGATTTCTGTCTTGCTTGGCCTGTGGGGTAAGGCAAGGACAGGTGGAAGTGATGGCCAGTCCCATTTAAGGCTTAATGTGGCTATGACTGCAAGTTGTGGTCTGCAGTCTTAGACAGAAAAAGAAAAAAAAAAATCAAATTCCTTCAAGAACAACAAAATACATTTCAAAAACAGAAGATGTGTTTTCCAAGAATTGCCATGTTCTGTCATGAGAAAACACAGCTCTTTCCTCCAACCTACAAGGGGAAAGCAGTCACAGGTATTCCCTGGGGATTTATCCCTCCCCACAGATCCCACTCAGGTGGCAAATGGGAAACATACCCCTGGAGAGTATCCTCCATGATATAAAGGAGCAGAGCAGACATGAGATGTGTGGGAGAGTGCAGAGCTTTTGGGGAAGATACCTGGGATAGAGCCCAAAGCATGAATGTCACCTTTTCCTAACCTGAAGCTCTTTAGCTCAGCCTCCAACATTTCCCCATCTGCTGGGAGCAGGTTCAGAGCAGCACCTGTAGGGATGCTACAGGTCTATAGGTCCTGCAAAGAAAGGGTGTGAGCAGATCTGCAGTGAGCATGTGGGTTTGCATAGAAAAGAGTCCAAATAAATGAGATAGTTTTGATCTTAGGGCCAACTTTTCCTTGTGCTTGGATTGCAGTTGCACAAATATTTTCTATAAAGCTAAGAACTGAGCTTTTCTCCTTTTCAGATGCAACCAAGACAAATCACACTCCTGGTTTTCTTCTAGTGGGTCTAGTAGGACCTTTACTGGTCCTGAAAAAAAACCAAAAATTCCTGTGCACTCCAAGAAGTCCACAACAGCTGTGAAGATAATTAGAGGGATAGATCACATCTGCTGTGAGGAATGTCTAGGAGAGCTGGGGTTGTTCAGCCAGGAGAAGAGGACGCTCCTGGAAGAACATACAGCAGCGTTTCAGGACTTAAAAAGAGGACCTACAAGGAAGATGGGGACAAAAATTTGAGTGGAGTCTGTTCTGATAGGACAAAGGATACTGGTTTTAAACAAAAAGAGAGTAGATTCAGACTAGATACAAGGAATACATTTTTTACAATGAGGATGGTGGGGCACAGGAAAAGGTTGCCCAGAGAAGTTGTGGATGTCCCATCCCTGGAAGTGTTCAAGGCCAGATTGGATGGGGCTCTGAGAAACTTGGTCTTGGGGAAGGTGTCCCTGTTCACTGCAGGGCAGTGGGGCTGGATGACCTCTAAAATTCCTTTTCCAACCCAAACTATTCTATGATTCAATAAGTCTATTTCTACAAGACCACAAAGGGCTGAACTGTCCTATAATGTAGAGGGCTCCATAACTCCATGTTTGTGTCCTTTGTAGAAATCCTTATCACAAACACAGCTTATCCCTGAGCTAAAACTTAAAATTATTTTATTTTTGCTTGGTCTGCAGGTTTGGGAAGATTAAAAATGAAGACAAACATGAGCAATTGGGGCAGTCTATATTTAAAAAAAAGGTGTTGGAAACCTGGTTTTCCTAAGGGAATTGCTAAATTCCCTTTAGATTTAGAGAAATTGAGATTCCACAGACAACGCAGGTGTTTTAAAGTACAGCTACATGGTTCAAGTCTGCTTTTAGTAGATAAATATATTTAAAATCTCTTTAGAACCATTTAGCTTGGTTTAACCATAATTGTTTCAGTCTTTTGCCTTTTTCTCCTGAAGCCCCAGTCTTTTGACTAACATGGCTGATGGAAAAACAGAAAGCTCAAAAATGTGACCAGGACATAACGCTGAAGTTTTGGGGTATTAAAAATAATGGTGGTAGTAGTAATAATAATAATCAGAAGAAGAAGGAAAAGAGACATTTCTTTTGAATAGAAATCTCAGTATTTAAGCCACTCTGATGATGTTTGCACACTGAATGCTGGTTTCTGGGACCGTGCGTCATTTTCTAGGGGCAGGGACTCACAACCCAGCGTAAAGCAGCGAGATTCCAGGGGAAAAACAACTGCAGCAGCAGTCTCAGAAACTTTGCCACGGCAAAAAGCACGTGGGCCAGGAGCTGCTCAAAGTCCTGTTTGTCAGCTGGCTAAAATAGCTCGGGCGGAGGTGCTGACAAACCCGTGCCTGGCGCTGCAGCCCGACACCTCCAGCCCTCGCGGGGTTATCGGTGACGTTTGACTCCGGAGCATTTTTTTGCTGGCTGCCAATAGCTATTCCCCGCGGACTATTTGCTTTCGCATGCTTTCCCTTTGACACGGCTGCTATTTCTTTGCGACATGCAAACACTCAGAAGGATTTCCATGTTTGTTCTTCACCCGGCCCGGCCGGTCTTTCGCGGCTCGCCCCGGTGGGGGATTGACACGAAGGAGCAGCCGTTCCGCAGGCGTCCGGCACTTTTTCCTCCGTGTGCTGTGCTCCAGTCTGCTTTCCCTTGCTTTAAATCCAGTCCTGCTCTTGTCACACAGCAGCAACATGCGTTGCCGGTGTCAGAAACACGACACTGTCATCCTGCATGGGCGTCCTTTAGAGCCCAGCGGAGGCTTCGCACTGCAAAGCGTTTGTTCTTTATTTCTCCTCTTCCTACAGCAGCTTTTGATGGTTATAAAAATTCTCTTCGGATGTAAAGTTGCTACTGGGTGCCTTTCGTAAGAAAACTGCATGAGTTGCCTGGGCTGCTGTTAACTCCCTTAACGCCGACTTGTTTTAAAAGTGATCCTGGTATTTAGCAAGACAATTTGCGTCAAAAGTGAGAAGGAACTGAAACCATTAAAAAGAAAGAAACCTCAACATGAATCTGGAAATTGCAGGCTCTGACTCCAATCTCATGGATTTCACACAGTCTTGATTTAATAAATCTGCTGCCTTTCAAAATCAGCAAAATTTGATTGATTAATGCCTTTCAGCTAAAAGAAGGTAGATTTAGATTGGATATTGGGAAGAAATTCTTCACTGAGATAGTGGTGAAGCACTGGAACAGGTTTCCTGGAGAAGTTACTGCTGCCCTATCCTGGAAATATTCAAGGCCAGGTTGAAGAGGGCTTGGAGAAACCTGGTCTAGTGGAAGCTGTCCCTGCTCATGGCAGGGGGTTGGAACTGAATGATCTTTAAGGCCCCTTCCAACCCAAATAATTCTATGATAAAAAAAAATTAAAAAAAATCAGTTTGGCTTTTTTTTTTTTTTTTTTTATTTTATCCAGAAAAATAGAAAATCTGAAAGCCCTTAGAAACTTCCCCAAGATCTTCATGAAAATAAGAAGAGTCCTGTAACCTAAAGCAGCCCCTAGCACAGTGATGGGAACACATCTATGTAAATTAGGCAGTTCTGGTAAAAATCTAGATGTGAAAATTTTCATAGTGGGGATTATGATCCTGAATTTCTTTCTAGTGGGAATTTTGACCTCAAATTATAACCAGTAATTTCCTTACCTAACCTGACATGTTTCCACAGAGAGTTCTCATTTCAGCAAACTACTCCTTCTAATCAAAAACATCTTGCTGAAATTTTTTCAGACAGATTCGTTCTGTACATGAGTACTCAGAAGTCAAATTATTATAGGATATATTTTAGCAAATTCTTGTTAAAAAAAAAGTATTTTCCATAAGTCAGACTGCCCCAGCTTCATGTAAAACATGATTATAAACTGATTTTATTAAGCTGATTCAAAGATCTGACTGAACTGCAGTTCAAACTAGCCCGGTTTTGCTCTGGTTTAATATGATTAGGATCCTGCCATTTTGAAATAAAATTCAGAGCACTGAAACAGGGTAATGAAATTGGTGCTGACCTCGATGAAGATAAGGCTGATCCAGTCAAGGCTAAGGGTCATTCATGTCCCTTCTGAAGCTCCTTCCAGGATTATGGCATGCACGCCTTAGGAAGGACATTACTCTTTATTTGATACAAATTTTAAGATCTAACTAACATAATAATAGCCAAAATGCAAATCAATATGATTTAAATGGAAAGACATCTATGTTACCACTAAGAAAATCTCCTTTATATGTTTTTTTATTAATCTCTAAGTGTGATCCCATGTTTCAAGTAAAACCTTTCCTTCTCCAGCTAATTCTCCAAGGAAGGATGTGTTGAAATATCAATGCTGGGTTCATCCTAAAAATGGCTCTCTTTGAAGAGAAACTTTCAGCAAGCTTTGGATCAAGCCTTTAAAGCCCTGTAGGTTACCTTACAATGTAAGAAGAACTGTAGGGGTTTTCATCCTCAAGCCTTCTAAAAAAAGTCATCATGAATTTCCCAAACAAATGTGTTGAAAAAGACTCACAGAAATAATAACATAAATGTTGATAACATAACAAAAAAAAAAAAAAAAAAAAAAAAAAAAAAAAAAAAAAAAAAAAAAAAAAAAAAAAAAAAAAAAAAGGCACAGGACGTATTTGTTATCCTTATTTATTTAATAAAGAAACATAATAAACTTGAATTTTTCCAGGTACAAACAGCTTAATATGTCCTATGATATTGGCTGATATTTTCCTTGCTCTTTTCATAGCTTGAGTGATTCATGTGGTTGCCTTTATTTGAACAAATCAACAGAAAAAAATGGTAGCACTCACCATGCTTATAGACAGTGTGGGCCAACTATTGAGTTAGTGTCTTAAACTAAATCACTGCACCGGGAGGTTGTATCATGGCTGGATTCGGATCGGCGTCTCCATTAATAAGGATCTACAAGTGAGGTTATTTGACATTTTCTAGGGGAGTTCTGCAACCATACAAAGATACCATTTCCTCTTCATCCCTAAAGAAATGCGCCACAAAACAATAGAAAACCCAATAGAAAACCAACCTTCCAGTTACAAAGGTTTTGAAAGTAATTTACAATTCAGTTTTAGAAAGTTGCACTGTAAACATCTAGAGTTAAGACCCTCTTTCAGACTTTTTTTGCATTACTTTTTTTTTTTTTTTTCTTTTTTACAGGTTTTGGGTAAAAGACAGAACCATTTGTAATTGCATCAGTACTATAGGGTCTCACAGCAGTGACACTAAAATGTTCAACTCAAGGGTGAAATGACCAGAGGAAGAGCGCTTCTCTAATATAATCAGTGACCAGCTAATTGTCTCTTTACATCCCATTCATTACTGGGCCTGACTCTTAATAAGAACAGTAGTTGAATATTTTCTAATATAAGTTGAAAATAATTAAAATATTTTTAAAACAGTATGACCAACAACATACTTCTGAGTGCAGGCTGGCATTTTCCTTGGGTTTCAAACAGTTTACATTGTACATGAAAAAAAATCACATGAGAAGTTCTCCTTTTTCTTTGCATTTTTCTGTCTCTCTCTTTTTTTTTTTTTAATTGTAAAGCTTTGAAGGAAAATAATTTTACTAGTTGTCAGCCAATAAATGCTTGTTCAGCAAGTAATGAATGTACTATTTTCTAATTAAACAGTTTCATTATAGGCAGCAGCTTGTTGCTAATGATCAATAAATCCCATTGAGGAGAAAACATTTTAATCAGTAAGTCGTGTCCTCTGAGTGTCAGCCACTCTATAAACTCACAAGGTACATATATATGTATAGATATACGTATGTGTGTATATATATATATGCATATAAATATAAAAATCGCATACTCTTTTTGGGTGATATGTACAGTCAGATTAACATTACAGCATAAATACACAGGGAATTCGTATAAAGTTTCTCTAATTTGAGAAGCCTTGAGCAATTCTGGTTTGTTTTTTTTTCAGGGGAGGTTAGGGGTTGGGGGGGGTGGTGGGGAAAGAATAAAGAGAGTTTTCACTTCAAGGAACGAAGAGTAGTCCCCTTAAGTTAGAATCTAATTACATACAAGATTTAAAGGCAACAAAATGCCCAGAGGAACAGCCCTATGTTATACACCATAGACATGGGGTTAAAAGGGCAAGAGAGCATGATTATAATAATACTTATATAGTACGGTTCATTCCCTTATAGCACTTTGCAACCAGAAAGTCTTACAACACCCCTGTGAGGTAGGTAAGTATTATTATTCCCATTTTACAGATGGGTAAACTGAGGCACAGATAGGTTAAATTATTTGCCTAAAAATCATGTAGTAAGAATCAGGAATAGACCCCAGGAATCCTGATGGCAAATCCTCTGAATTAACCAATAGACCACTCTCAAGTGAATGCCTGAGACACCTCTCAATGAATGGAGAGAATATTATTAGCCCATATTTACACAGATACATTGTCATCCTTTCGACATGTCATCTTACATATTCTGACTTGTTTAGAGGACAGATAACAATGGCCATAGATAAACTCGACTGTAACATGTTGTTTTAATTCTTGTTGCCAACCCCACATGGTTTTTGACTCCTTTACAACCTGGGATGTAACTAAATGTAATGACAATACACCTTAAATACATTCTAGATATCTTTGCTTCTCCAAGGTGAAAAGCACAATTACTCTTCCTTAAAGTGCAATGGCTCATTACAGAAATCTCAAGATTTTCCATGAAGTCCAACCAAACCCAAGTACAATCAGTCTGAAAGTGAAAAAGAAAGAACTTGTCTGTAATGATGGACTTGTCTCTATATTCCATAAATAATTTCTCACATTCTATCGAGGCTGAAAGATTAATAATAAATAATAATCTATGTTAGCACGTAAAACCTCTAATACTTTTCTACAGCCACACATCCACCTTTCACCCCACTGTCATTTCTTTGGCCTGAAGCTGAGGGACACATCAACTGTAAATATTACTTTGCCTACAGGAATGAGGATATATCTATTATCTAGTAGGTTCTTTTTATTGGTTCCTGCATTTCTTGTCCTTCCCCAGAAATCTAACTGTGCCATCTGAGATAATGAAAGATGGACACTGAGTAAACAGGATTCAAAACCTCAACATTTATGTACAGATCCAGAGGCAATTCCCCTCCCACCTTCTTGCTCACACTGTCACAGCCATTCTGCACGGTCCAGTTGGCATTGACTGATTATTATTATTAGTAGTAGTAGTAATATTTTTTGTGAGTAATATTGATGCAGAGAGATCCCAATAAGGCTGCTTAGCTCAGTGTTCCTGGGGAAAACATATCCTATCCCACTACCTTAACAGAAACTTTGCCAGCATAGATGGTGCTTCAGAGCACTACACACAGACGTGATGCGCTACTTCTATGGCGAGTTTGATTGCGGATTTCAAAGCAGATTCTTGAAACATACTAAAAAAATTAGTGCTTTTATTAACAGTTTTACAAACAGAATCCATTACTGTCTAGTTTCCTGAAGGATAGAACAAGCCATTTCTCTCATTGTTTTGACATCATTTGCTGTTCTGTATTTTTTTGTGTGTGTGTGTTTCTGCTGACGTGCAGTTGCAAGTCCCAAGAGGGAGGGCTTAGTGTAATAAACAGTTTAAATGTTGCTAATTTGATACTTTTATTTGCAACAACTTTCCTCTTCAAGCGATGGGGATCCCGCAAGTTCCTATTACCTTGACTCAGAGTTCATCATGAAGAGTGTAAGGATCAATAATCTCCATGGAAAAAGAGACTTTTTTTTTTTAAGTAAAAAAATATCAAATATAATAAATTTATGAAAGACCATTCACAACATATACAGTAAGTGTTACATTTTGCTACAGCAGCTGTGATATTTTTTTTTTCTTTTTAGAATGCAAGGTCATACATCGCCATAAGTAAACACACTAATATGAGTAAGACCTTAAATGAATGTATACAGCCAGGCTTTATCTGTGGATAGATATACACTGTGTTTACTGTTTTACAGTCTAGCCTATTCTTATTCACACCATTGATATAACAGCTATGACCCTGCAAAGATTCTTCCTGTGCATATATAAATATAAATATTGAACCAAGTCAAAAAGAGCAGGGTCAAAGGTTATATGACTTATTAGACTCCTGTGGTTAAGGGTAAAAACTCCATTGTTTCTTTTGCAACTAATTTTTAATAAGAAGGCTGCTTCAATCATTGTGTAGTTACAGCATTACATTCTGTAAACAATATTTTAAAGCATTCTAAACAAACATTTAAACAATTGATTCCTTATCCTTGTCTGGCGAGAGAAGACAATCCATAGCCTCATCGCTTTTGCTCATGTCCGTTATCTTCAGCTGGAGATTATCGCTCGTGCCCCTGGTGACGCTGTCGTAGGACGGAGGGAAAGAGGTGGAGGACAGAGTTTCGGATTTGTCTATTGGCCTGCCGTAGTTCTCGTTCATCATGAACGCGATAAGACCCTCCTTCTCGGGTGCATCGTCCTCGAGGATGCTGCTCTCCAAAGTTCTGTGCCGGTACAAGTAAGATGCCTGCTTCAAGGAGCGCCGGAACAAATGTCTCCTGTAGGCCCTCTGGATGACGATGGCAGAGACCTCCTCTTGTTTCCGCCTGAGAGTTGTTGTAATCGGTTCGTAAGAGATCTTAGACGGATTCGCCGCCATGAACTTCTCTTCCATCTGTATTTTAAGGGCATCCATCTCTCCGGATTCTCCTAGCACCCTTTTTGTAAAAGCAAACAAAATATCCAAGCAATGGATCCTGTCTCCGCTGACCATGGGCAGGTCCATCGCTATGAGTTTGATTTTGTTTGGTTTCGCTATGCGCAAAGGTTCTGACAGCGCGTCTGCAAAGTCTGAAAGTGCAGAATACTCAATAAACTGAGTGGCTTCAGGGTCAAACTTCTCCCAGATTTCATAGAACATATCAAAATCATCCTCGCTTAGAGGCTCTGTACTTTCCTCAGTGGCTACACTGAAGTTCTCTAAAATAATGGCTATATACATGTTTACAACAATGAGAAATGATATAATGATATATGTAACAAAGAATAAAATCCCTACAGCAGGGCTTCCACAGTCTCCCTTTGAACCATTTGCATTAGGAAGGTTTGGGTCGCAATACGGTGGTCCAGTGTTTAAAATAGGGTTGAGAAGACCATCCCATCCAGCTGACGTGGTGATTTGGAAGAGACAGAGCATGCTGTTAGCAAAGGTCTGGAAGTTGAACATGTCATCAATCCCATGCTCCTTCTTAACATAGGCAAAGTTAGCCATGCCAAAAATGGCATAAATGAACATGACCAGAAAAAGCAAGAGGCCAATGTTGAACAGAGCAGGCAGGGACATCATTAAGGCAAACAGGAGAGTTCGAATTCCTTTGGCTCCCCGGATGAGTCTCAGGATCCGGCCAATCCGAGCCAAACGAATGACTCTGAAGAGTGTGGGAGAGAAGAAATATTTCTGGATGATGTCAGAAAGTACAGTGCCTTGAAAAGAAAAGAGACAAACAACGAGTTAGTACATGGAAAATAATCTCAGGCTTTCCTTTAAAGCCATCAGTAAGGATCATTGAGAAAATAAATGAAAAGTTCCCCAGATTGGAAGGCCTACAATAAAGGGAATGGCATTGTTGGTGCTTTTATGCCCATTTAATCCATACAGACTGTGCTGACATTAGAGCAAAGAATGGTAGTGGCAGTTTCAGTAAGGGAAAGTTTTCCTGTTGGGGATGATAACCCAGGACCAACTCAGATAGGACACAAATAACTGCAGCTTTTGGCCATGACCCACCTGAGAAATTTATCCTGAGTGCAGATGGTCAGAATTTTTCTGACATGATCACATTTTTGTCTGTAAAATATTAGTGAGTCAGCACTGAAGCACTGGTGTGCTGGCCCTGTTTTTCTGAGCCATCACTGGAACAGTGCAGGTTTCTACTATGCAGCCACTTGGCTGGCTGGTTGCTTATAAATTTTTCCAGTTTCCCTGATGGGCTGGGAGGGGTTTAAGGGCTAAGATTGTACTAGGAAGGAGATGAGCTTGCATCCCTATAACTAAACTCTTCCTGCAGAAACAGAGCCCTTGGTCCAGACTGTCTGATGCCAACAGTCCCTGGCTGCCCCGAGCTGTGCTGAGCTCATGTGTCCCACCTGACAGAGGTGGCACAGCCCAAGGCCTCTGACACTGACATGACCTGGTTGACTACTGGCAGCACTACGACCAACAGGACACCCATTGACTGCAATGGGCATACCCAGAGCACCCAGCATCAAGGTTCTGATGACAGCTGCATGGCACTGATGTTCCCTGGGGGGACTCAAATCTCTGAAACCTCAAATCAGGTCATTCAAGGCCCCCAGAGCACAGGCTGCTCTCTGGACACTGGAGACCTGCACTGGGATCTTGCAGGTTCCCTGGTCCACTGGAGAGTGTTTAGTGCAAAAAGAGCATCGGTCAATGACAGGTCTCTGTTTTCCTAACATGGCACTTTTTCATTTAACTCTTCCCCTCTTCAAAATGGAAACTTTCTTTTGGAAGAGCTGAATTTCTGAGCTCCTTTTGCTCACTGGATCAGCTGACCATCTTCCAGTTGCTACTTTATTTCCAACTGTAATGAAAACAGTTTTGGTAGGATTTCAAACTCAGACTTGACTTGCACTTCTGTAGCACCCAATATATGATCTGGGGTTGGGACTGCAGAACAGCAAAAAAAGCACAAACTAACAATAAAACTGTGTCTTTCTGTTCCATCCCTTGGATATATGAGGGTGTGGAGCTCTAGTGACAATGGGGCTGAGAACAGTCATACTCACTGCACTGCTCAAACCTGCCATGAAGGACTATTTCACGCTGTTGTAATAAAAAAATAAACAGTAAAGCAATAACAATCCACATGTACCCTTTTTCATGTGGCTTTCTTACTTCTCTATCTTTGACTGTTAAGCAGAACTGGTATTAAGTGTATGTGGTGGCCAGTTCTGGATCGTGTTTTATCACCATGAACCAATAAGGGTGTTCAGGTATGATAATAAAGGTATAATAAGCCTCATAATTTTGCTGATCACACCAGTTATTGTTTGGCAGCACTATGTTAGATTAAAATTACGTACTAAAAAAGTGTGTTTAGGATTTCATTTCTCTGAGTTGATAGCGCACATTACTGCACAAAGCCTTTAACTTTGTCAATAAATTTTATGTCTGCCTTTTTAACTCTGGAGTCTGGGTGAAAAATCCAGGGTCACCTACCTACGATGGACAGAATCACGACCACAAAGTCAAATATGTTCCAGCCATTGGTGAAGTAGTAGTGTCGCAGAGCCAGCATTTTGAAGATGCACTCCCCAGTGAAGATGGCAACAAAAAGCATGTTGATTTTATGGAGGATGTTGACTTTTTCTTGACTTTGGTCATCCGTTTCCACCATCATGGTAACCATGTTAAGGCAGATGAGAATCATGATGGAGACATCAAAGGCTTGTTTTGACACGACATCAAAAATAAAACCTTGGTATTTGTTCTGGGGGAAAGGAGAGGGTTTAGTTAGGAAAACTGAGCTGTGTCAAAATGATGACATAATCCTCTCCTCACTGATCAGAAAGTAGAGGAAAACAGGCAATATACACTGCTTCTAATGAGAACTCCATAAACTTAAAGGTGGTGATGAGTGGTTTTATGATAGAGTTTTCAAACCCATTTACTCCTAATGCTTCTTGAAACTACTGAAAACAAGACACTGGACTGTGGCCATGAATTTATTCAATGCAGGCAGGTGGCCACTGGAATAAGTGGCATATGTAAATTGAAATTTTAGTCAATGCTGCAGAACAGTGGGAATTTTGTACCACAGGTCACTGAACTTGCAAATATCATCCAAAATCAAAACATATAATTACAAAGTGCCTTTCATCTGGGAGCAATAAACCTTCCCACACTGGAGAGTTGAATTGCATTTATTCTACTTAAAAAACCGTTCAGCTATTAAACAAAGTTCAACTAAATTATGCTGTTCTTACCAGTGGCCTCGGGATTGGCTTTTGAGGTTTCTTAGATCCCAGCTTTTTCATTGCATTATAATACTTTTTCTGTTCTTCTGTCATAAAAATGTCCTGGCCACCTAAGTATAGGGTGAGAACAACGCTATTACTTTTGATGAAGAGAACTCTACTGACCCACTCCAAAGCTCAAGGTTGCATACTCTCCCATTTCATTTCCCTTTTATTGTAGCTTTCTTCAAAATATCTAAGAAGGTGTGCTGGTTTTGTCTGGGATAGAGTTAATTTTCTGCACAGTAACCAGGCTGGGGCTACGCTTGATTGGTACCCAAAACAGTGTTGATAACACGGGGGTGTTTTTATTGCTGAGCAGGACTCACACAGTTTCTCAAGGCCTTTTCTGCTTATCTCTCACCCCCCTGCTCATGAGCAGGCTGGGGGTGCACAAGGAACTGGGAATGACACAGCTGGGACAGCTGAGCCCAACTGCCCAAAGGGATATTCCATACAGTGTGGCACCGTGCTCAGTATACAAAGCTGGGGGAAGAAGAAGGGAGAAGGGGGCTTTCAGCATGATGGCCTTTGTCTTCCCAGGCCACTGTTACGTGTGATGGAGCCCTGCTTTCCCTGGGGATAGCTGAACACCTGCCTACCCACGGGAACTGGTGGATTGTTTTGCTTTGCCTGTGTGTGGCTTTTGCTTTCCCTAACAAACAATGTTTACCTCAGCTCCAGAGTTTCCTCCCTTTTATTATCCTGATTCTCTCCTCCACACTGTCATGGGAGCAGAGAGTGGGCAGGTGAGGGGTTTAGTTGCTGGCTGGGGTTAAACCACAATGTTATGAGTTTGTTGAGATGCAGTGCTGGGAGCTGTTCCCCACGTGGATGTGAGGGGCAGGAGACAGAGAGCAGTGCAGGCAATGATGGAGGAGCAGGACTCTGGTTCTGTCAGCACTTGAGGTAGGTCGGGGATGAGAGGGGGAAATGTAAGAACCTCACCCTTGCGATTAGAGCCGACCAAGCAGTGAGAAACTCTCAGGCCAGGCTGCTCCTCCGCGGCCCTTGCCAGGTACCTTGGGGCAGGTAATTGGTTGAGGAGAGCAGGATGAACTTCCTGGAGGGACAATTGTGCACAAGGGACACCAGGGTGGTCTGTGCCCCTGTGCCAAAGTTTGTGCCAGAGATCCCCTCTGCCTGAAGCCACCCTATTGCTTTCTGTGGAGGAAAATAATCCCTCAGCCTTTATTTCCAGGATGCTCATGCTATGGGGACATTAGGGACTGCTACAGCTGTGCCTTTGTAAAAGTCCTGCAAGGTGATTTTTGCAGTTGCTCTGCCACTGCTAATCTTGAGGCTACTGTGGCAAAGCCATTGCTGATAAATCTTTCCCGTGACCTGGTCTCTGCAGCAATCATGAGATGATGTGTAGCATATGCAGTACTTATCTTTTTCTTTTGTTGGTTAAAATTGTCAATGATGACACCAATGAAGAGGTTCAATGTGAAGAAAGACCCAAAGATGATGAAAATCACAAAGTACAGGTACATGTATAAATTACATTCCCATTCAGGCTGCTCCTCGTACTGAAAAGGGAAAAGGGAAAATGTGAAAATTACACCATCTCTGCACACATCAAAACACTGATGCAGTTAAATCAGAACTGTCCAACGGCAATAAAAATTATAAAACATAAAAAAAAAGGGTGTCAGCTCTCCTCGGTCTCTGAAGTTTACTACTGGCATCTGCAATGCCATGGTCATTTCAGCAATGTTTCATAACACTGTCAAAGTGATCACACTGGTCCAGAAAGTGCAAGGCCAGAATAAATCTTCTAAAATGTTCTCAGTCTGAACCCTAAGGGGAAAAGGATCAATTTTCTGATTATTCTAAAACTTACATGATCTAATGGAACTTATAAAAACCAGAACTATGATCCAGTATAATTAAATGCTACTGAAAAAACCTTGTATTTATAAGTTTTTTTGTTTGTTTTTTTTTTTTTTAATGAAGGGTGGAATTGAATAAGATCTTTCGCTGAATAACTGAGCAGCGCAGGCAAATAACCTCAGGTCACCTGTACACTTGGCAACAGTGCTCAGATTTGCCCCATCAGCTCCAAAGGTGCATGCAAACAAGGTGCCAGGAACTTCCATTCCCGAAATGCTGTATTTTCTCATGGGTAACTCATGAGTTTCATTCAGCAGCACGGAGGATAAACATATGTACGTGTAGTACCAGAATAAACAAACATCATGAGCTATGTTCTGCAAAGGTACATTTCTGCTCCTGTGATGCCACGAGGTTTTCCCACCCCTTATTCCTCCATTTAAGGCTTGACTCCCTATTACTCAATTCAGCCTGTCAAACTCCCAGTACCAGATAGCGCTCTCAAATATTAAGTGTAAACTTGTTCCTTTAATACTATTAATAGAGGAAAAGGAGACAATAAGTCCTTCCTAAAACCAAACAAAGCATGTGTGATGTAGCAAGGGAAATGTGTTAGGGTTTTTTTGTTGTTGCTGTTTTGTTTTGTGTGGTGTTTTTTTTTTGTTTGTTTGTTTTGTTTTGTTTTGTTTTTGTTTCTGTTTTTTTTTTGTTTTTTTTTTTTTTTTTTTTTTTTTTTTTTTTTTTTTTTTTTTTTTTTTTTTTTTTTTTTTTTTTGTTTTTTTTTTTTTTTTTTTTTTTTTTTTTTTTTTTTTTTTTTTTTTTTTTTTTTTTTTTTTTTTAAGGAAACCTGACAGCTGTAGAGGATGCAGGTAAGACCCGGGCAGTCACCAGCACCCAGAGCTCCAGCACATCTCAAACCAGAGTTTAAAGCTCACACCAACCTCTTGCCTTACCAGAAGTCCCTCCATGCTCCTTCAGTGCAGGGCTACATTTGTTTTAATCTCAGGGTTGTGATGCTTCAGTAGCAGCTGCAAAAAGTGAAGGTCTGCATCTGTCCCAACCAGAATAATATCGGGACTGGCAACCTATATGTGTTTTTTTTTTTTGTGTTGTATTTATTGTTAAGCATCTTGAGTGCTGCAAAAGTCAATGGAAAAGCAAATTATTCATTTCCGTGCAGAGACTTACCTCTCGTGAGTCCACTGCTGCATACATAATATCCATCCAGCCTTTAAATGTGGCCTGAAAAAAAATCCACATTATATATAAGCAAATTAAATAAGTATATCTTGAAATGATAATATCATCTCTGTGCTGAACTTTCAAAATGCAGTGTTAAACACAATTAATGGACTGCCTATCTTTTAAAGCAATACAAATCCATGAGTTGATGTTCATTTTGATATTTAAAATCATTCCAGGATGGTTTTCTCCTGCATTTTCCCATTTGTGTTTCCTGATTTTCTGTACTTGTAGGGATAAAACAGAGGTTTTTAAAAGAGAATTTAAGAAGGAGAGAAAACATGGCAATTAAATCTTTGGAAGTTTTGACCTTAAGAATTTCAAGTAATGAAGAGATATAGCTGCATATAAAACAAAGAGTGTTGTCCTGCACAAGTCTTGGTCCAGGTGAGATGGACCCCACTGATATTGCCTGTTCATTCTGATGACTATGATGCAGGATCCCTCTGAAGCTTGGATTCTGCCCTCTTTTAAACCAGGGCAAGTCAAGACCGTGGTAAAGCCCAGGGAGCTGCACAAATCACAGATAATTTGGAAGTAACAAAGGCAATCAACACCTGCTGAGAGCCTGGCCCTGGAAACTCAATCTGCTTTACTGGTCAGACTTTATCTTTCTTAAATCAGGGGGTTTAATTTTTCTTTAAGATTATTAAAACAAGGAAGGATTCCACAGAAGTCAGTGTCTCTTACTGGAACCTTCAATGGAGAAAGGGTGAGGACAGAAATCTCAGGAGAAACACGTGGAAGTGATTTTTACCATTCTGTAGCAAAACCATGACTCTTTGATCTCAATATATGCCTCTTATTAGACATAGCCTTACGCCAAACATACTTGGCATTAGGTCTGACTCTGGCCTAAGCCCCATTGCCCTCATATTAGTTCTCTAGAGTTGTTTCTCATTTGACTTCTGACCCATTTAGACTTACCCTGAATATAAATCAGTCTGAGCAGATAATGAGGCATTTTTAGATTTATTCATTTAATCAGATTTACACTAGCGTGCATGAAAGACCCACACCCAACATTTTTTTACATCCTACTGACACATAGTTTGAATTTTCTCTTGTTGTGTGGGCACCCAATTCCAGATAAGGCTAATAGGAATTTGGCCAGAAGTTCCCAGGAGAAACCCAGGAAGTTGTGCTGAGGCACATCCAGTGATTTTAGAAGTGCTCCACTATACACTTTCTCTTATTATAATAAGTCCTGGAGGTAAATGATGTCTTTCCAGTTTCTTCTGAATGCTACTGAGCCGAAGGGAAATGTTGAACAAGAGGTCAATCATATTTCTCATGAGAGCAAATATAAAATAATATTTGAGAAGTTGCACACGGCTGAAAGAGATTAATGCACTCTCCCAAATCAGAACCCCCTGGAAAACCTCTTCCATGGTACCGTGTTTTAAAAACCACATTAGATGAAAAGTATTTACAGGAACGATCAGCAGTTTTAATAAAACAAGTAATTATTTGAACCTCTCATGCTGATACCCCTTAAGTGGTGTAATATTTTCCTTTTTTTGCCATTCTCTTCCTAATCTGATGAAAGGTTTTCTGGTGCCATTACAGTCGCTTACAGCTTTCAGCTCAAAGTGCCGTTGAGGAAGGGTGGACGGGATGAAACAAGAAATCCTTTCCCTGTGGCACAAAATGATATGATCTTAGGCTGTACTTTTCTCCCACTTGGGAAGAAATCTTTTCTCTTGAGTAGCTATTTTACCCCTCGATGTGTACCACAGACACGAGAGACTCCACTGCAAGGCACAGTGGTTTGTAGTGATAACAGATGATGAAGTGATCTGACAAAAAACAAATATTAAGAGAATGAAGTGCTGTGATTTTCTGTTTTCCCCAGTTGTCCAGCAGTAAGAGAATTAAAAATCCACAGGGCTTCTGGAAAGCTTCCCTAGACACTTCATCTGCAGAGGGTAAAAGATACTGAGAATGAAAGAAATATAACACTGAGAAAAGAAATTATTTATCTGGAATTAGTAACCACTTACAGTCTGGATAAGGAAGTGACAAAATCTTCATGGGAGTGTTTGTGATATTATCCTGCCTGGAAGCCATCCAGAGAAACACCATTTTCTACTGAAACTGTCATGTGATGAGATTATCTACTGATAAACTCATCTTGGGATGGGATTACATTTTGTTATTTGACTGGCGGTTAGAGCTGCAATGCAATAAATTAGCAGAGAGGAGGATAGGTGGGATGGCACTGGCTGCCCTCAGACCAAATGGTGCCTTAAAATAAAGCAAGACCTTAAATCTGTAAACTTCTGGGGTTTGGCCTTTTTCTTTTTTTACTTTCTATTTTTTATTTTTATTTTTTCCCTTTCTTTTTCCTTCTTCTTCTTTGTACATTTTGCATCCACTGCAAAAGTAAAATCAAGCATTGCAGTGTACAGAAGTGCAAGAGATCGTGTAACTCAGTAACTTTAGACACACGTTGCTGTCTCATGACCATTTTGTAGCTGATTTATGAGCACAGTCATGACTTCCAACCTGGCAGGAGGGATTGCTTTAACTCTACAGCTCCTGCTTGCTGTGCTGCTCTGTGAGTGCTTCTCTTATCTCTCCGTTCTTTATCTGGAGTCCCAAAGTGACAAAGAATTGTAGGACATATTTGATGTAAGTCCATTCTACCTAAGGAGAACTTTTCCAAGAAAGTCAGATGCTACGTGAAAGTCCACTTGTTTCCTTGGTATTCTGCAATAGATGGCTGAAATTTCAAAATCAATTGAGAAAAATATGTGGAGGTGATCATAGAGTAGAAGGGAAGGATTCTGCAAGGGAAATACAAAACTCCTACTGGAAATTTAAGACATTTCTTTGCTCAGCTCAAATACAGATTTATAAAACATAGGTGCTGTGATCCTCTAAGCGAATCTGGGAATACAGAAAAGCTATTACTGAAGCACTGGACTGCAGCAATAATTTTTTCCTGATAGATAAATTAGTGTTTTTAAGAGTGTTAAATCACCAGAAAAGTGCATCATCCTTCTCTCAAGTTAAAAAGTTGTCATAATAAAGATCTTTTCTTCCCCATGAATGAGGCATTTCTCTTGCTTGCAGAGCAAGTGGAGGCTACCTCTTATTTTAGCAACCTGTTGTGAGAGCCTGGTTGTTGGCTGGAGAAGCTTGAATCTTGACTTCACATCGAAGTTTCGTCAGACTCATTAATTCGAAGTGGCATCTTCAGAACAACATGATGGACCCCAAATAAGGTAAGAAAAGAGCACAAGACATTTGGAGGAAATTTCATACACTTCTCAACTACACTGTCAGAAACTAAGTCTCTGGATAGCAATATCTCTTAAAGTTTCCATAGTAGCAACTTCTCATTTTTTTCGAGTATGCTGTGGAAGTGAAGACAGAACATTAGGCAGACAGATTTGTTTTACGTGTTTCCAGCTGGATTTTCAGCCACATCCAGCACCCAAAGGAAGCTCAGAGTCACTTAAGAGTGTGTTGCAGCAGCTGAAAATGTCAACAGTCAGAAGACAAGTCCCACTTAAAAGCTCGTATTTTGGATCCTGTAACCAAAACTCTTATCTCCTCACTGCTGCGCTCTGTCCCAGTGTGCAAAGAGATGCACAGATGTGTCTGTCTCTTTAGGAGAGCTGAGCTGTTAGCTGATCCCTGCCTTTCCCACGGTGGTGGTTTGCTCATGAAATGTGACCCCATATGAAGGATGTTTGGCAAGGAGCGCCTGTCACCGACGTTCCTCGGCGGTAGTCTGGCAAAGGAGATCCAGATGTTTGGGCCCCTTTTCTGTGGTGTCACCTTTACACTTTATTGCCTCAGACTGTCACTAGCAGCAGACATCAGAGCTTCAGGTGCAGGTTTAAAGTTAAAATCAATCCCCTAGCAGCATCTGGCTCCTGCCCTTCGTCCTGGAAGAGGGAGCTGACACCTGCCATAGAAGCTGAGCAAGGTTTAGGACCCCCTTGATTCCTGCTGTGATCAGTTTGTCCAACCTACCAGACCCTACTTGTATGACATTCCTTTTGTACTTCTGGAAAATCTACTTCTGTCCTACCCAGTGAAGGATCACAGGTTTGGAAGAAACCTGCAGGTCAAGTTTCTTTTCAGTTGGAAAAGAGGAGTACTAGACTGTTCCTTCAAATGAGTGCTGAGATCCACCTTATATCCAGTTATGTTTCCTGTGCCATCACTGATCCCAACAGAAGTGACAAGAGAATATTGCTTCAGGATACTCCTTAGGCAATGTCAATTTATGAAAAGTTAAAGATTTTCAGAAGGCTGGAGCTTGAGTCTTACAAAAGAAATGGTGAAGGAATAACTACTACTCTGATGGAGCTTTTTCACTAAAAAATCATATGGATCTGTTATGCTGTCATAGAGGAATTAAGAAGCTTCAGGTAAGAAAAATATTTTAAACCTTGAAATTCTTGCTCATCTAGATTGGATGCTTAAATAAAAGACAAAGAAAACACTATATAGAACAGAAAATCTAATTAAAGATGTTCAAAGTGAATTAATCTACCCTGCATGGCTGAGCTGAATATCATAATTACATGCAAAAGATAAAAGTTCTTGCTCTCAGTAAGTTTATCTTTATGTCATGGAAAGAACCAAAAGTGGTTGTGCCCATTCTAATGTTTCTGTTTTCCAGAGGGTATGAAAGCAAAGGCTTGATGGATAGTGGTCAGAAGATCTCAAAGTCAAGTGTTTGTGTACCAGGAACAGCACATTGCAAGGATA
This sequence comes from Empidonax traillii, assembly GCF_003031625.1. Classification (NCBI taxonomy): domain Eukaryota; kingdom Metazoa; phylum Chordata; class Aves; order Passeriformes; family Tyrannidae; genus Empidonax; species Empidonax traillii. Next base: position 227,404 of record NW_020955586.1, read on the forward strand.
AGCATTTCTACAAGAAAGGGCAACTGCTTCATGGAGCTGTTCCATGCACCTATGTCAGGGAAAAACAGATCTGGGAAAAGCACACTTGCTTCATGGGAAGAAGGAGGGCTGGCAGATCCAATGGGGCCTGTGTGTGGCTCATGCCCATTTGGAAGGGCAGGAGGGGGCCCAGGGCGACACCCTGTCGTATTGGAAAGGATGGATTCTGTATGTGACAATTGAACTGAGCTCCCAGCAAGCAGGTTTTTATCCCCAGAATTGAGGAATGCCATCACAGATGTTTCAAGAAAGGAGCTCTCCTACCCAGGGACGTAGCAAGGAGCTTGTTTAAGTCTGCATACAAAAAATGCAACACAGCAAACACTCCCAGTGCATCTCCAGCCCTTGTCATCACTTGTCTTGAGAGCAAATTAGGAACAATGGAAATAAACATCATAACCACTACTTTACATGAGGGCCCCATGGAATGGAAACAGAAAGCAATTTGTCTAAAATCACTTAGCAGTCCAGCAGCAGAGCCTGGACAAGAAGATGGTTCTATCCATTAGGCTGTGCTGTGTTACAACTCAGTCTCAGTGCATACAATCCACTGTTATTCATGTTTTACATTTGGTGCTGAAAAAGGCTGTAGAAATGGTCTACTTCTGCCTTTACAGATCAGATATTGCCACCATCTTTGAACCTCAACAGTCTGATGTGCTCTTGCCACCTTTCCAGAGGGACCAAGCTGGGTGGAGGGACAGAATTCTGACCACCACCACCACGTTCCATAGTGAGGTTCATTTTGACTTGTTATATTTAGCAAGTGGAAACGAGATGAGGAACCAGAATGAGAGGCACCAGTGTCCTTCTCAAACACGGAAAATGAGCAGAGGACTGCAAATTAGAATAAGACTATGGCTTTATGCAATAACTTCAGCTGAGAAACTGAAGGCACGACTTCATTTTTTTTCCCAGCAGGACATAGTGAAATACCAGGCTTTTCAGGAAGGCCACTGCACTCCGTCTCCATGAACAGTCCTTCCTAGATCAGGACTTTTTTTTTCTGGAACTGAACTTTGCTCTACATTACAATATTGCCAGAATGGTCTTTAATTCACCTCAGTAGTCCAATCACCTCCCAGAGCACTATATTGGTGATGCAGCTGAAACTCAAATTAAAACCATTTGACTAATTTACAAGTCAGGAAAAGCATTCTCCTTATGGCTAAGGATGAAAAACCCATAGAGGTTAAGGTGAACTTTTAAACTTATGCTTTCAATGAGAACAAGCAACATTTGCCTATTAGTTTGTGGTGGTCACACTTACCACTTGCAGCAGTGCCAGGTACCCAGCACCAACATTATCAAAGTTAACTTTAACTTTTGTCCAGTAGAATGTGCCTGACACGTTATAGAGTATGCAGTCACTCATGTTGTTAATAATTTTCGAGTCTAAAGGCATATCTCCTTCCGTCTTATTAATGCACTTCCCAAACTTCCCAGCAAAGAGGTTCACTCCCATGATGCTGAAGATGAGCCAGAAGATGAGGCAGACGAGCAGAACATTCATGATGGAAGGGATGGCTCCCACGAGGGCATTGACCACCACCTTGGGGGAAACAGGAAAGGGAAAACAGAATTAATGTCAGCACTTGTACAGACACTTTGTTAACAAGCTGTCGTGCACCCTTAATTAACGAGTCTGACCCCTCACATGGTGACAGGTAGGTAAGTACTGACACTACCTAAGGTGTCAGACCACCATCAAAGGTTTCACACATGACTATTTTTTAGCCTTTGTAACAGAAGAACTAATCTTTTGGCATCCCACCCATGGGATGATGTTTGCTCAAGAGGGATCTTTGAATTCTGGAGCAACCTGTGAAGTCATCTTGACCTCTCAGATCCTTCTGGATAATACACTTCTGTCATAATCAAACAGTTAATTGGGAAATGGCTGGGGTGTACCACAGTGACTCAAAATAGAGAAAAAATACTTCTGAAATCTTCTACTCACATCAGGCCTCTGCAGCCAGTGAGTTGTGAACTCTAGCTGTGATAAATTTTGCTTAATTAAATAATAACTGATTGAGACATACAGTAAGCCAGCTTCCCCTATCTGATCAGTATGCATGATTAGAACAGTGAAATCATTCTAATTTAAAAAAAAAATCAGTTTTTTTTTTTCCTGTGTCATGTTGTAATGTTCCTACACGCTAATCCAGGCAGGGCTGTAAAACCCCTGCGTAAAATCATATATAAAAGTGAAAAGCAAAAAGAGCTTTTAAGGTGTGGGAATGATGGCACTGGGAATGGACACAATTCTGAAGCCAAGCAAAAGAAATGAAGGTCAGACCATCTACAGACCCTCTACAGCTGCCAGGTTTGAACGCAGCACTATAATGCCACTCCATCAACAAGGCGAGAGTCACACCATTTACTGTTTTGAGCATTAAGACATCAATGCATGTCAAACCTTACACTAAAGAATCAGAGAATCACAGAATACCCTGAGCTGGAATGGTCCCACAAGGATCATCGAGTCAACTCCTGGCCCTGCAGAGGACAGCCCTGAGAGTCACACCATGCAAGACATTTTCTGAGGGAAGAACACTGTCACAAACACTATCACCATCCTCTTCTATGCCAACAAGGTTCCTCCATGTTCCCAGCCTTTGGAGAAGCTGCCATGTCACGGCCCAGGCAATGCTGCCTCACAGCATTGCTGCTGACACCAGCCCCCACAACACCAATTTGTCTCCATCTTCGTCTCACGTTTTGGAGATTAAAATCTGGTAGGGCAGCCACTCAGCCCCTTCCTCTTCTCCATCTACATTTCTGACACTGAGACAAGGGGATATTGATCCATAAAAATTAAATTTTATTCAGTTGTGAATCTGATTATGGAAAATGTCAGCTCTTCTTTTCTCTTGTGTTAGTGTCCAATTTTTGACAAGCTAATAATGTAACGTTCACTTCTCCATCATTTTTGCATTCCTGCAGAAGAAAAATATCCAGAGGAGTAAAATGGGTTTCATGCATGTGTGGCAGCAGCTTCATCTACAGTATACAATACAAAATTATGTAGATCTTCCAAAACTCGGATTTATATTTTGTGCATTTATGAATGAAGCTAATTTTCACACAGGAAAAGCTGTTGACCAATTGTTTTGTTTTGTTTTTCTGTATAGGCCCATTCCTGATGACTTTTCTTAATTTTTTTGTTTGTTTGTTTGTTTGCTAATTTTATCTTTCAGTTTTGGATGTCAATCAATTTCTAAATTCATCATTTTTTGGCAAAATTTACTGTGTTAACCAAAATGCCAAATAATTTCCAAATCAAGGGTCTTGGCTCTTGTCGAAGTACCTTTCATTCGCTTCCCTGCACAGCAATATTTTTGTTCAATTTTAATCCATGCCAACACGAAATTACTGCCCTACTGTTACATGTGCTGCTGAATCCACTCGCCACACAAGCCCTGTGACAGCACACAGACACCCAGGTTTTAGCAGTACAAGTGATGGCCGTGCCCACATCCTGCTTTTTTCCTTCTGCTGAATTATGTTCAATGGCTTGTAGATAACAAAACACGACATGAGGCTGGAGCAAATCCTGTAGCACCTCTGGTAATGAATTTTTAACGGGGGGTTTCATTCTTCTCTCCCTGCTTCTGCTCTTACACCAGTGTGATGCCATTTGGTCTGCTGGAAGCACTCCCTGCTTTCCACTGAGTCAAGTTACAGGACTTAGAAGACCTGGATACATAAAGGCAAGTTATTACCATAAATTCATGTTAAAAGTTTAGCTGCAAACCTTGCCATGGAAAGGGAGGAATTTCTGCTGCACCTAGGAATACCAACATATATAGCCATGTATAAGAGAAGGTTTCATACCCTGGTTTCCAGGTGACTTCTTTAGGTTCAGTCTACTGTCTGGTCCCCAGTTCTCCTGATCTCACAGGTCACCTCCTCAGCCAAAGCTGATTCAGATTTTAAATTAAGAAATAGGCTTAAATGATGTGTTAATCCTCCCTTTGATACCACAGAGCCCATCAGACTTCCCACAGTAATTTCAGGCCCAGACTGTAGCCCCTAGTGAAGCTCAGACATAGCTTTTAAGAAGACATCTAATTTACACTGTCATGATGCCAAATAATGGAGGAAAAAAATTATTATTAGATAATCTATTCCTGGTGTCCTTTGTCCTCATTGTTAGAGGCAGGAGTTGTATGTTTAGGTAGAATTTGTTGAATTGGAGACAGTAATCATCTGCTGGTAGGTGTCTTCTATCATTCCCATCTTCACTGCGGGTAAGTTACTACTGCACATTGCTCTTGGTAATTAAAAAATCATAGTTACTTTTTTACTGTCACGGTTCCTTCAGATTTCTAATCATGCTCATAGAGCTCCCTGCAGAGACTTTCACATTTTTGACAACCCCTTTCCAGCAGTTTTGTGGAATCCCAGCACTGCCCTCTCCCTCTGCTTGCTGGGTTATGTCCCTGTGCACTGGGGGATTCTAACAGTCACCTCTTTTACTGGACCTGCCCGACAGCTTGTGTTACTGTTGAACAATCATCCTGATCCCTATGTCCTTCTCAGCTGCTGTTTTCCAAGAAACATCCCCCAGAGTGACCTACATTCCTCCTCCCGAGGTAGACGATGTATGCGGTTTTATTAAAATGCATGTTGTACAATAGATCTGTTTTTCACTGTGATCCAGATCAGACAGCATAATTCCCTTATCTGTAATATCAGTTACACTCATTTTGAGAGTTGTCGGCAAAGATTTTTATATTTTCCTCCAGATGCTGTTAAAGTCCAGATGAAGGACAGTTCTCATTCCGACCGACCCCTCACTCTGGGACACTCATCACCCAATTTACAGTGTTGTCACTGTTTACAATCATTTTTTTGGAGGTACATCACCCATTTTAAAATAAATTGCTTGTCTTAGTACAAAGCTTGTATTTTCATCACAGTGTCCCATGGTATCAGATTCGTCTCTGAAATCTAAGGATTCTGTAACAGCACAGTTACCGTCATCAGCATAATTTGTAATCAAATCAAAGGACCATATCAGTTTTACAAGAACTATTCCCATGAAATCAAGCTAACTAGCATTAATTATGCTGTTTCTTTCCTGCATGTATCTTGTAGCAGTCTCACCATGACTTTGCCTAGTATCATTTTCACATTAAATGGTCCATCATCATCCCCCTCATCCTTTTAAAATACTGCAATAACCTCCCTTGCTGGGAATTAGCTTGCAGAGAAGTGCCACCTCTGAAATAATTTCCTAATGGGCAACAAATAAGGGGACATGGGAGACTTCATGATTTGGGACAGGCAGACCTAAGCTACTTTATTCTGGGCTCATGCATGGAAAGCCTCAGTGTCTACAGCAACTTTCAGGTGGGATCCTGGTCTTTCTGGGGTCTTTTTTTGGGCACAGAGGGGCAGGATGGCACCAGTTCATCCTTATTTTGCAGACCTCTCATGGCATGGCAGCTGCTGAGACCTGTGTAAAACTTGCACAGGTCTCAGCCTGTTTGAAGACAGGGAAAGAACTGAAGCCTGATGACAACAGATACTCTTGGCCACCCAAGTGCTACTAGGTGCCTTTGCCTCAGGACCAATTGTTTCCAAAATTTAGGCACAGCACGAATAAAATAAGTCTCTTACTGCAGTATAAATGAGAACTTTCTAGCTCCTGTTCTAGCCACACAGAGATCTTTCAGTTAGTTAAGAAAAAGACATTATAATAGAGCAAACTATTATTATTTTCTTACTGTCAGTGTTTGCTCCACAACATTATCATTATTTAATCCATCACTGCGCTGGCAATTTCCCTGTGCATTTTGGAGCATATGAACTCCTAATAATGAAAGGTCTAACTGTCCCTAGTCTTGTTAAGTGTGGTTAGACAAACTAAAACTAAAATGATTTCCTTTTCCAATAGCACGTATTCTCAATTATATTTTATCATAGTTTACAAGCTAATTCACTGCCTTCGATAGCTCAGAATGACTGAATATATTTCAGCTGCAGCAATGGTAAAGGAAAAAAAAGGGGATGTAGAGTCAGGTGGCCAGGGGCGCCTGCAAGAATGAGCATATTGGGAAGGAAACTTGCTGGGCTGGTGCCTGTGTCATTTGAGATATCCTCCAAGGATATCTGCTATTCTCAGATAGAAATAAGAACTTTTTAATCTACTCTTTTTTTCCTATTTTACTCTCACTTTTCTGAGGCTTTGGTTTCGTCTTCCCTCTGTTTTTCAGGTTTGAATCCAATTTAGCTAAACCAGTGCAAAGTCATGAGTGTAGAATCCTATGTCAGCTTAGAATATGTTAAAGGGGTTTTGCTTGGACTTGTAAATCCACCAGTAGAAGCTAAAGCTTCATAAGCCAGATCTAAATTGATCTGAGAGAGCCTGAGCTCAAATAACTCTGGTAGTCCTTTTGCTAATACTGAATTTTGCTCCATTTGTGAATGTTTAATAAAGACTTGGAGTGGGATCATCAGATGACACAGGAGTGAGAGTTTCAGTTAATGTCAGCAGTGCAACATCATTTTGTGTCTTCTGAGGATCTGAGGTTTGCTTTTGTTTTATTTGGTCAATTATCTTTAAAATATTGCCTGTCTTTGCTGAAAAGATGGTGGAGAACAAAACAGTTCAGCTTTGGGTGCCCGGATGAACAGAGCCTTTTAAATCTATCTGTCTTAGTACTAACCTAGAGGAGAGTGTTCTGCAACGACACTTTTCTCACCTTCCTCCACAAAAATAATGTCATTTAGCTAATCACAAGACAGTTGGAACAAAGCCTTCTGTCCCCAGTTCTGGTCATCCACAGAAGAGGAAAATTATGGGTATGGGGTTTTCGTAAGTTGCTGTATCACCATGTTTCCTGGCTCATCTTGGTCATTAGGCTCCCTAGACTTCAGTCTGCCTCCCTGTGAGGGTATTGCACTGTCAGCAGGGAATTGCTGGGAGATCGGTGCATGAATTACACGTATACATCACAATGATTAGGACCAAAATTTTGTTTACAGAAGAGCTTTACCCTGAATATATCTCATCATGAAATATGCACCGTGTTCCTTGGCCTAGTAGAGAGGTTTGGGACCATCAAAGCAATTTGTTTTAAGAGTAATTTTGTCAGAGATTTGCTTTACCTTGCTATGCAATCGGCAAGATTAGTGGTAACCTCAACTCACACAGAACACAGCTGTCACCGTCTGCAAGTCATGCATGGTGTGAGAAATTAAATGAAGAGCTTATCTAAACAATAATTGATCCATATAGCAGGTAGGCTTAACAAATAAACAGATATGCTGTAGGGATATAGCCACAGTGGCAAAGGAATGCAGAAGGGAAAGAGATGGAGCAACAAACACAGGCTACATGCTTTTAATGTTAATCGTGACATTCTACATTGAAACTGAAATCTGTTCAAAGGAGAGAAAAAGAAAAAAAAAAATCATTCATTTGCTTTCCCTATCTTTAGCATTTCTAATTTTTGCTTTAATTATTAGTGAAAAAGTCTTCAAGAACTTTCCAGTCAGTCTCATTTTAATACATGTCAAAAGCAGGGAGCAAACTTGTAGCTTGGTTATTCCCCTGATATAACTTATAATTGAGAGCTAATTGTTAGCCAGATGCTTCCTCAGCCAAAAAGCTGTTTTTTTAAAGCACAGTATGACGAGTTAGGCAGCATGATTAGTTTATCATTAAATCCACCTGAGGATAAAGATGTAATGATACAATTGCAATCAAGACCAAGGAGGGATTTCTGATTTTGTTGTTTTGATAAAGCATTATCATTCATTTCCTTTGGCTGGCAAAACGAAGACAAAACCACGTGCAATGGTTCCCTGTTACATGCTTGATGTTAAGCTCAGAGCAAATGCTTTGAATACTCTTACCCTCATCCCTTCAAATCGAGACAAAGCTCTCAGTGGTCGCAGAGCTCGGAGAGTCCTGAGGGATTTAATGGGACCCATCTCAGAGTATCCAAGTGTGTTGGCGACGAGGCTTATTAAAGAGACCTGGATGGAAACACAAAGCAAAAATCCAATTTGTTAGTGCACTCCTGCCTTTTCCCTTCTCTTCCAGCTTTCCTTCCTGAAATGAAACAGGTGGTGAGTGGAACAGTGGAAAAAAGAAGTCTTAAATGTTGAGGTGCTGAAGCAGGTCCAGAGAAGAGCAACCAGGCTGGTGAAGGGACTGGAGCACAAGTGCTGTGAGGAGAGGCTGAGGGAGCTGGGGTTGTTTAGCCTGGAGAAGAGAAGGCTCAGGGGAGACCTCATCACTCTCTACAGCTCCCTGACAGGAGGCTGTAGCCAGGTGGGGGTTGGTCTCTTCTCCCAGGCAATCAGCAGTAGGACAAGGGGGCACAGGCTTAAGCTCTGCCAGGGGAGGTTTAGGTTGGATATTAGGAAGAAATTTTTTACAGAGAGAGTGATCAGACATTGGAAGGGGCTGCCCAGGGAGGTGGTGGATTCACCGTCCCTGGAAGTGTTTAAGATGAGACTGAATGTGGCACTCAGTGCCATAGCCTAGTAACGATGGTGGTAGTGGATCAAGGGTTGGACTTGATGATCTTGGAGGTCTTTTCCATCCCGGCTGATTCTATGATTCTAAATGGAATCCATTACATTGGACCCACACACAGAAAAACGGATCACCTTTCACAAAGTGGATGAGAAAGGAGATCACTCTTACAGCCCCACCACTCTGTGCCACCTGTGCCGCAGTTTCCTTTGCACTCCTCAAGGTGTATCTTCCACTACCCAAACTAGGATTCACGTAAGTGTTATAATTTAGGGCTTTTTGGATGAAAGCACCTCTAAGATCTAACCCTTTCCAGCTGAGATAAAGGATGTTAGTATTAACATTCAATCACTATCTTCAACTTAGTGATTTGAAACAAGTCTTCTAGATTGCTGACAGACATGATTTTATGCCATAGATCTTCAAAGAACAATGTTCATGACTCTTTGATTTTGCACTTTTTTTTCACTTTTTTTCTGGTTTCTAAAAGGTCTCTAAAGGAGACTGAATATCAACGTTGGGGTTCATACCTTTCAAAGACTATTTCTTTGAAATAAACTTTCGGTTTCCAAATCTGGAGGCACGGGAAAAAAAAATGGAGAGGTTCCAATGCCCCTCATGTTCTAAGAGCTTTTGTAATGCCCAGCTGGTCAGAAATGTGGATGCTATCAGGCACAGGACTGGGGTCTGAATGAACTGAATGGCAGTGGAAATTATGAACACACGGAGCAATCGGGTTTTGCGTGCTCAAATCAGTGTTCACAGCCTGAATTCTTACTGAGCAAGGAGTGAAAACAAACAGCTCTCCAACACCATAGGTATCACATCAATTTGCATGTTTTAAAAAAAAAACAAAAAAAACCCCAAGAAAACCCAACCAGCATTAATTACCACATACTATAAAATACTATTTTCTTAGAAGGAGAGACCTATGTATATTGCTTATCACAGCTACCTTACTCCTGTTTTACTTTATTTTTTTTTCTCACTTAACATTTTCACAGCCCCATTTTCGTAGTGTCAGATTATCTCACGCTCACCAATGTGAGTGTGCAAAGCTCATCTGTGAGGAGCGTGAGCTACTGCCATTTTAATGACAGCACCTAAGCCTAAGAGCAGGAATTCTTCTACACTGTAAAAACAAGGTGTTTGGTGTAAAAGGAAACTCTAGGGTCCCCCATGAAGACAGACAGCTCTGGAGGGAAACATTCCTTTTCATTTTAGGATGGGGTGCTTTTTCGTCTGAACCCCACTGCTGGCTGACCAGGCCAGCATCACCCATGGGCTTTGGGATAAAGCAGGATAAGACCAACCTGGTCCCCTAAGTCACAAACCAGTCTCCTCTGTGGAGCAGCTTTTCTCCAGAATACCCATTCATTTACCTACCAGCGCTTTCTGCACAGCTAAGCACCTCTGTAAAACTTGCTGAATTTGTTAAATTATTTACCTATTGATGGCTTTATTGTGGCATGTGGGTGACAGCAAGCCTAAGGGCAGGAGATCTCACAGGCACCGAGCCTGGGAGTGATGCAGAGGGCTGGGTTTCTGCCAGGATAAGTCAGCCCATGTCTGCAGAAGTGGCACAGAGGCTGGCTGTCATGCTGTGACATGTCACCCTCTAACAAGGTGTGGCACAAACTCACCTCCTGTGTACAGACCCAGTGGCTGGGGCGGAAGGAAGGTCTCAATAAACACTTCTGCATTTTACTGGTGAGTGTCCTATAAGAACATCACAGTAAACAGGCAGACTGGGTTCAAGGGCTGATGTCTTAGGCCCCTTAGACACCGGGGAGGTAAAAATCACCAGCAAAGCCTTTGCTTCCGTCTCTAAGAAAGCAGTTCTAAACCTGTGACATGAGCACGCTTAAAAAGTTATTTTAGAGTGAGCAGTGCTGTAGGTTTGACATGCTCCTTTCACCTAAATCCGTCTCGCTCAATACTCGCAGTTAAAGATGAAAACCTGGGTTTGACTTAAAAACCATCTTAAACTCACTAGTGCTCCCATCTTCTGTCTTTCCCCTTTCTTACCAGCTTTGATTTCATCCTGTGCTCTGAAGTTGCATTAACATAAGAGTTCAAAGCCTTTTCTTCTCATTCTCCCTCACCATTAATGAATGTTACCTAAATAATGAAGAAGGGCCGAGGATTTGTCTGACAGCAGTAAACAAATGCATGGCATAATTATATACTGAAACCATTCAATTAAGTAGTTTAAAACTGTAACTGGCATTATGGATATATGATAGGAATAACACAGTGGCATGTATTTCTTTCTCTGGTGGAAAGTTCAGTAAAGAAAACAGCCTTAACCTCAAAAAACCTTCAAGTTGCCTATCCAGAAAGGCTGGAGGTATAACAAAAACAGCTCAATGATAGTGTGCTCAGAGATAGAAATCAAGATCCATACAATCACATACCAAGGGAAGTTCATTCATCTGTAAAACTGATTTGTAAAATGAATGTATATTTTTAAAAGAAAATTAATCGAATACAGAGTACCCAACACCCTTCTTTGCTATTTTCACACACAATGACTGAAAGTCAGATCTTCTCAAGGTCTTCAAACTACCCTGATTGGTACATGCTTTGTCCCTCCTCCTGGATTTATGTCCCATAACTTCCCTTTTTCTCAAGGTAGAAGGTGTTTAGTTCAAGTCCTGCAAAACCAGACTTTGGATCTGAGTGGGTTACCATTTAATTTCAAGTGCTGTAAATGTCACCCTGAAACACATCACAGGTGCTGCTGTCCTCCTGACACAGATTTACACAGCATTAGATATCTCTTCAGAGGATTAGGTCACGAAGCTGTGTGATATTTGGCAATGAGTTACAAGGCTGGAATTTGAGACAACTTGTTTAAATGCTTGGGTGTTGGTTTTGAAGGTATCCCTGTCAAATTTTATTTAGAGAAGAATTACTAACGCAAGGAGTTGGCCATTTAGACTTGATTAAAAGTGACCCGGAAGGCTATTTTTAGGAAAAAAATCAAGCAGTTTTCAAAATTGGTGCTGACTGCCCCACATAAACACAGCAAAAGGTAAAGTCAGCTGTTTCTGTGACTTTTTTTTTTTTTTTTTCTGTTTCAAGGCTGTGCAGCCCAGAACTGCTCCAAGGTTCTGCTTTGTGCTCTGCTCAGTATGAGAAATGTGCCGGCACCCAGAAAACACCTCTAGGGTCAATGTAACCTCCAGATTCCTGATAAGGCACAAACACATTTTTAATCCTTTCAGTACCTGTTTGCAAATGGTTTTGTAGTTTTTTCATAAAAACCTGCCCCTGAAAACCAGGCAGAACTGTAACACAGGGATTAATGTCTGAATACCTTGTCCAGGAATCAGAACTTTTTTTTTTTCAGTAATTGCCAGTTTCTTGTGGCAGTTTCACTATTTTAGGGAAATGTTGTCATTCTTGAGATAAGAAATATGACTTGTGTATGTGTACCCAGGTGGCACTCATGTAGTGTTAGATTCCCAGTGTGTTCATGTTGGTGCTCACAGTCATTCACGAGTTACAGATATGCAGCATTTTCTGACTTTTAAAATTATTCACTGTGAACACACAGAGATAAATTTCTAAAATAAGTTTATATGTGTTCATTGTCTGATGCTGACTTAAGTAATCATTGTTGTAAACCGATGTAAACCCAGAAAAGCCGCCAGAAGAGAATTTTAAGGCAGCAGAGAAGCAATTACTAAGTAGGAAGTGTGATAATGCAGCACGCCCAGGGAAAAAGGCCTTTCATCAGAGAATCACAGACTTTTTTTCCCAAGGACTGATTTAATTTATAACAGTAGTGGATTCCTCCCCACATGCAACATTTTAATAGCATACTGGTGACATCCCCAGCCTCCCTAACCATGGGAGGTTACAGGGAGTCAAGGGCACAGACTCTGGGAGCAGGGTTTCACCCGAGGCTGACAGAGGTTCCTATAGCAAGAAGGTGGGTTTCAGGTGAAATAAAGTCTGCTCCTTTCTTTTTGTGTTGTTTCCCACCAGTTAAAAGCACATAATTTCAGCTAACCCAGGAGCATCCACTACATTCAGCTGGAAGCAGACCTGAGCAACACCATTCCAAGGCAGATGCTACGCAGCACAAACTGCATTTTTGAATTAACCCCTGGCCACCACTGAGATGAATTAGCAGCAGAGCCCAGCAAACAAGGAGTTCTGCTTGGGGAACAGCAAAGATTCTCCTATGGTGATCATATAAATACCAAAACCAACGAGAACATCTACTAATTGTCTGCCTGCTGCAGAACACATCTGTGAGTGATGCCCTGCGAGCGTCTGTCTCGGGGGGAAGAGGAGACCTTCCTTCCTGGTATGGGCAACAGCATATGCTTTATGCAGCCAGGAATATCATCAAATTAACCTGCTTGTTCAAATTGGAGGGGAGGGATCAGAGAAAAAGAAAAGGACATCTGAATGGAAGCACAGCAGCTGAGTTGAAAGCTTTGGCCACTTATTTAAATAAGCAGTTTCAGCTAATACAGGCCCACAGTGCTTTCAAATAGCTTTTTATGTGCTCCAGGAACCTGTCTCTCCCTCTCTGATTGTGTTTAAAAATAATAATAAAAAAAAAGCAGAGAAAGAGCACTTGGTTTACTTTGGGTGTCTCTTTTCAATGCAGCCTGATTTCTCCTGTCCATTGCTTCCAAGGAGAGGATTACCCAAAGAAGTCTTCACAGTCCAGTGTCTTTTAGAGCCAGGACTGAGGTTACAAGTTGCTCCCCTTGACTTGAAAGAGACTAAAATTAGGTCTGTACCCCAAATGCAAGCTGGAAAACCTACATTTTTCACAGAAAGGGAAATTTGCAAATAAACTGACATGCATGGAACTTCTTTTGTCATTCTGAAATAAAGTGGGAAGAAAGGAGCTTGTGATGAAGCTGGTATTCCCCTTGGCATCCACCATTTCTGAGCAGACTTTTATCGTCGCTTATTTTTTTAAAATATCCCTTTTCCCTTCACAGATGCCGACC